>NW_027518251.1:2828487-3019930 GCF_023851605.1 Tamandua tetradactyla | reverse complement strand
GGTGGCATTCAGGTAATGGTGTAAGGCTTAAGGAATTTGAACTGGGAAGCAAGCAGAAAAAATTTAAACTCTGGCTGTGTCTTTTTCTAACCATGTACTTTTCTAAGATTACAAACCTTAGAAAAGTTTCTGATTTTCTAAGGTTTCTGAACCTCTTTTCATTTAATTTGTTAAATAGGTAAATCTGCCTTAATCAATATGACTAATTTAAAGATTAAATAAATGTAATTCTCCAAACACATTTAATAAAATGTTGTTTATGTGAATTCAGGAACAAATGCATAAGTTAATCTGTTTTCAGGAAATATCATCATTTGTCCATGAAATAATTATATAATTATTAATGATCTTAATAAAATTTAAAACATAGAAGATCTTCCACATCTATAAATTATGAAATGAAAGACTTTACAACCGAAAACTATTAATATAATATAAGATGTCAACTGTCATTTTACTAATTTCAAAGTGAAGTTTGGGTTTTATTCCAAATCCTTAATTCTATTTAATTTGAGCCTCTTGAACCTATCAGGATTGTGAGATGTTATGACACATGTCCATATGTTACTTTCTGATGCAAGGGATTTTCAGGAATATATTTGTAATACAGCAGCTGTCCATTGATCTCTCAAAGTGGAACAAGTCCTTGATAATAAAATGCATAGTTTCTTGGTTATCTCAATCCAGCAGGATGAGATCATAAATAAGTATTGAGAGAGTAATAGTATTAGACATTTAATGTGGAAGAACCCGGAAAATTTCAGGCAAATATCCTCAGAAGGACAGCTACCAGGCAGTGTAGGACAGGGGTGAGAGTTGAGAGGATGGGGGTGGATATTTCAGAAGCCAGACATACTGATAGCTGAGAAAATCCACAGTGATTTCTCTGGATGTGCAGACCAATATTTTGAGTCAGGAAGGGAATGGAAAATCTCTGAAAACCATGGGCTGATGAACATATAGAACTCGATTATTTTCATCTTATCTGTACAAGGAAGTTATTCTCTTAGAGAATATTTCATGTTTCTGCTTATTGGATTGGGTTTATTCCCAGGTGGAGGATTAGGAGTCATGAGAGTTGTGTCTGGAAGTCAATGATAAGTCCAGAATCTAATAGCTTCTTTCTACAGTCTCAGTTTTTTCTTACCCCTAGTGCTTATGTTGTTGTGAGTGTAAACCCAGAGGAAGACAATTCTCAGCTGAGCTGTTGACCATGCAGCCACTGGTGAGTAAGGTATACTTCTTTTAACTGAAAATAACCCTGTGTTTTCAGCAGATGGGCATAGATATTTGTGCTAGTTTGAAAGGATTTATGTGCCCTAGAAAAGCTGTGCTTGAATCCTAATCTATCTTGTAGGAGCAATGTTTTCTTCTAATTCCTATTCACCACTATAGGTTGGAAACTTGATTAGGTTGTCTTCATGGAGATGTGGGCAATCATTTGTAAATATTATACTTGGTTAGATGGAGTCATGTTTCCACCCATTCTGTATGGATCTTGATTAGTTTAGTGGAATCTTTTAAAAGAAGAAGCATTTTGGGGAATGCTTCAGAATGACATACTCACATGAAGCAGAAAATCTGCCAGCCATTGACCTTTGGAGATGAAGAAGAAAAATACCTCCCAAGAAGCTTCATGAAGCAAGAGGTCTGGAGAGAAAGTCAGCAGATACCACATTTGCCAACCAACTGAGAAAGAAATGCTGAATGTCATCACCTTCTTGAACCAAGTTATCTTTTTCTGGATGCCTTAGATTGGACATTTCTATAGTCTTGTTTTAATTTAGACAATTTCATAGCCTTAGAATTGTAAACAAGCAATTTATTAAATTCTCCTTTTTAAAAGCTGTTCCATTTCTGGGATATTGTATTCTGGCAGCTAACACACTAGAACAATATTCTAATCTCATTTAGAATCAATTCAAGGATCTGAGCTAAAGTTATATTTATCCTGGACTCTGGGAGGGTGATTGTTCAAGTTTGCTGTTTAAATTTCCAACCTGTAGTACAGAAAAGGATTAGAAGAAGTTGTTGTTCTCACAACATTGATTAGGGTTAAAACATAGTTGCTGTTTTTCTAGGGCACATAAATCCTTTCAACCTAGCACATTCCACCCTCTGGACCCTAAAAAGCATATTTTCCCCATATACCAAATACATTCATTCCATTACAATGTAAGAGAAGCTTAAATCATTTCAGTAACATTACAAATACAATACAAGGTTAAAATGAATAAAAATCTCATAAAAGTCAGCTACAGGCATGGACAATTAAAAGGCAAAATTTTCTTCTGGGTCTGGACCTGTGAAACTAAACAAGTGTGAAAATCAAACAAGTTATTTGCTGCCAACATAAAAGGAGGAACAGTAATAGGATATATGTACCCATTTCCATAGGGATGAAGGAGCACATGGGTCACAGGACCCAAGCAGTCTCAAAAACCTGTAGGGCAAATTCCATTAGATTTCAAATCTGAAAGTCATTTATCTTTGAGGCTTTAGAAAGCAGCAGTCCCACCCTTTCTACAGGCCTATGCTTGCCTCTCTGAATTCAACATTGGGAGATACTGGAGAGACCACCTTTTACTCAGCTCCACCCTCTCTAAGCAGCAGGGCCACACCCAGCCTCACTGTAAGCTTTAGGATACACACTCAACTCCATGTGGTTGCAGCCCTACTCTCCCCTACCCCCAAAGAGTGTGCTGTAGCCTCTCCAATGCCTGAGTCATCACCAGTCTTCCACTGCAATGAGGTGGAAGATCCATCCTCTTTCTTTGGGGCAAACTCACTGTCTCCACATGCTTGTATGGGTCCACTCTCTTATGCCTGAGGCTTCTTGACTTTATATCTCAGCCTCCATGATTCTACCTTTGAAGTTATTTTTCCTCCAATATGTCCATTCTTTGTCCCTCTCTGTTCTGATTGCCTATGGTTCTTTTTACACAGCTCCTGCCACATTTTCATTGGCTTTCTATAAAATAGTCTCAGATCATGTTCATCAGATATAAGGAATTTCCACAAATCTGTCATGGATAACTTCATGTCCAATCCTGGCTCCCTCTGAAATGGATGGTGGTATCCACATTTGGTTAAATCTTTATCTGGGGCAGTATACTCTGGGGTCCCCCTTTCCATAAGCTCAGAATTTTCCAGAAAATCAGCATCTGGTTTCTGTGTACCCAAGAATTCAGTTTCAGCTTATCCCTTTCCTGTTGCATTTTGCTATAAGATGTGAGGAGAAACTAGTTTGCACTTTCCATATTTAATTTGGAAATCTCTTCTACTAAATTACCAAGTTCATGGGTTTTAAAATCTGCCTTCCATCCAAATCCACAGGTCAGTTGTGCCATATTATCTGCCATTTTAAATCAAGGATTATATTCTTTGCACTTTGCAATAACACATATCTCATTTCTGTCTAAGGCCTTATCAGAAATATCTTTAGAGTCCGCATTTTTACCAACAGTCTCTTCAAGGCATTCTAGGCCTTCTCTATCAAGCTGCCCACAACTCTTCCAGAATCTCCCCCTTATCCATTTAAAAGCCACTCCAACATGTTTGGTATTTGTAAATTGTAGCACCCCACTTCCCCGGTGCCAAAACTTGTTCTACTTTGCTAGCTGACATGATGGAAAATTCCAGAATCAAAAGAATGGCTTTTAAAATGTTAATTTAATAAGTTGCTAGTTTACAGTTTTAAGGCTGTGAAATTGTCCAGTTAAAATATGTCTATGGAAATGTCCAATCTAAGACATCCAGGTAAAGATACCTTGGTTCAAGAAAGTTGATGACATTCAGCATTTCTCTCTCAGCTGGAAGGGCATATGGCAAGCATGGTGTCATCTGCTGGCTCTCTTTCCAGACCTCTTGCTTCATGAAACTTCCTGCATGGCATTTTCCTTCTTCATCTCCGAAGGTTGCTGGCTGGTAGACTCTGTGGTTCTCTCATCCTTCTGTCATGGTTCTGTACCTCTCTTCTTGTTCTCAAAAGAGACTCTGTCTGAAATGGCTTCTCTTATATAGGATTTCAGCAAACTAATCAAGACCCATGTAGATTCATCTAATCAAATTTAGTACCCACAACTGATTGAGTCATATCTCTGTAATGATAATCTAATCATGCTTTGAACCTATAATAATGAATAGGGATTAGAAGACACATTGCTCTCACAAGATTGATTATGATTAAAACATGGGTTTTCAAGGGTACATCAATCCACTCAAACAGGCTTAATGATCATTCATCAATAAGTAAACTCTCCAGCACAAGTTTGATGCAGACTCCATTAAGACTCTCTATTCACTGAAGAACTGAGAGAGTTTTGTTCTCATTCAGCCCATGTCCTCTTTAGAGAAATAATGTACTCATTGATCCTGTTAATGCCTGCAAATGGCTTAGATGTACAGTGACTTTAGTTGATAGAATTGAGTAATAGCAGATATTTATAGTTGGTAGGGAAGCTGGTGTTCAGCAAGTGAGTTCATCAGTACAGGGTTGCAGTTGCTTAGGTGGAGGGTTTTGCATTGCTGAGAGAAGCAAATGTGAGGATTAGTTAATAGAAGGAAAAGAAGAAACATTTATTTTCCTCAAATCATAATTTCCTAAAGTTTTAATATCATATATTTGAACACTTTTAAAACTTTCAAAATGGATACCTTAAATTTTCCCTCTCTTTTTGTTCTCATTGCTCTTTTCCCATTATTTTAAGCAATTTATTCAAATTTTGTAAATAGAAGTAATAAAAAGAAGTGTTGTTTCTTTAATGTTAGCTTGCATTCAGAAGTATAGTAGGTAAAGTAAAAATCATGGCCCTGAGAAATTTTGTGATGAAATGGAGAGACCAGAATCATTTGAGGGCCTTCTTTTATTCTTGAACATAAAGAGGAGGTGAAGATATTAAAGACAGGATGAACACGGGTTTTGAAGATCCCAAGGAAAATTGAGTTTGAATGATCTCATATCCCTGGAATGGGCAGCTAGGATCATCCTTCGGTATAGGAGTTTCAGAAGTCTTTGAAGTGAGCCACTGATCCATACTTGTATTTTCTGATAAATTCCTGAAGTTATGGAAAATTTAATGAGGCAGCATACACTGTTCCAACTTATCCATGATACCTATTTAGTTCTGTAAATGTTATACTTAGCTGCAAAGTTTGCTGCCATTCTATTGAATAATATAGCTGTATATTATGTTCAGATGCAAAGTACTTTACACATAAGCTCATTAGATCTTTCAGCATTTCAAACTGTTTGTGAAATGGTGTCATAGATGAGAGAAAACAGGTCAACTGGGGCAGTAATATAACTATAGTTATAAAAGTGGCAATGCATGGGTATTCATTGTCCTGTGATGTCTGTATATTTACTTGAAATAAGTAGAAAATGTTTTGTTATTAATGCTGAAATGCAAATTATACCTCACCATCTGTAAGTCATAATGACCAGTTTATTGGGAAATGTCAAGATTATATTAACCCATGTGTTTTTGAGACTTTTTAAAATAATTGAGTCAAATAATCAATGTGTATATGTATGTGTCCATACCTGTGAAAGACAGGCTGTTCAGTATTGAGAATCATCTGACTTGAAACACAAATGCAATTTGAGCTTTCTGCAACAGTTACCAATTTCTTAGTTCATGCTCCCAATCATTGTACTCTGAATATTGGAAGATGGCCCTTTCTGAACACTTGTATCTCTGATGCTTTTAGGAGTTACTGAAATTGAAAGATGTAGTTATAGAATTTACTCAGGCAGAGTGGGTCATTCTGGATTCATACCAGAGATGTGATGCTGGAGAATATCAGTCATTTGCTCTCAGTGGGTGAGTATCAAACTTACCTATCTAATTCACTTAAGAAGTGTCTAGAACAGCTTGTTTATATTGTTTTAGATTTTACATTGTATTCACATTCTATGTTATTTCATAACGTGAAAACTATCTAAGATTTTTGTCTCTTTACTTATTATTTACATCTACTTTTTCCCCTGACTAAAATATAATCTTTGTGAACACAAATTCCATGTACTTTTTACTCAATTTTAGAAACTCAGCACAATGTTGGAAATACAATCAGTATTTTCTATGAGGATAAATAAGGATATTAAATACATCCTAAATAATTATTGTGCTTTAAGGATTTTGTGTGGATTCTGATGATAATAGTAACACAACAGGCATATCATTTCCCACATTAACTTAGAATGTTCCAAAGGATCTTATTGTATTACTCAGCATTCTCCAGAGAAACAGAGCCAACAGAAGATATCTATAAATAGGAGATTTTATAAAAGTATCTCACACCAACTGTGTGGATGCATGAGTCAAAATTTGATAAGGTAGGCATTAGCTGGCAACTCAAATGAAGGTCATCAATGAACTCTCAAGGAGGGGCTCACTGGCTGAAAAAGACATGGAAGTTCTCTCTTCTTCCTTAAAAGTCTTCAACAAATTGAATTAAATCCAACTAATTCAATTCTCTCTTTGTGGAAGACATTCCATTATTTGATAATAGATGTAATTAGCCATAGATGCAATAAACCAAGTAATGATTTAGTAAACCAGTGTGCTGGTTTGAAAGGAAGTATGCCCCCTAAGAAAAGCCATGTTTTAATATGAATCCCATTTAAGAAAGGTAGAATAATTCCTATTCAAAACTGTATATTTGAAACTGTAATGAGATCATCTCCCTGGTTGATGTGATTTAGTCAAGAATTGTTGTTAAATTGAATTAGGGGATGACATGTCTCCACCCATTTGAGTGGGTCATGATTGGTTTATTAGAGTCCTATAAAAGAGGAAATATTTTGGAGAATGAGAGATTCAGAGACAACAGAGAATGCTGCAGCACCATGAAGCAGATGAAGAAGGAAAACACCTCCTGGGGAACATCATGAAACCGGAAGCCAGGAGAGAAAGCTAGCAGATGATGCCATATTTGCCATGTGCCCTTCCAGCCAAGAGAGAAGCCCTGACTGTGTTCACCTTATGCCCTTTCACTTGAGAGAGAAACTCTGAACTTCATTGGCCTTCTAGAACAAATCCATCCCTGGATGGATGCTTTTGACTGCACATTTCTATAGAATTGTTTTAATTGGATATTTTCTCAGCCTTAGAACTGTAAACTAGCAACTCATTAAATTCCCCTTGTAAAAAGCCATTCTGTTTCTGGTATATTACATTCCAGCAGCTAGCAAACTAGAACAACCAGCCTTTAATTTATTAATCATCCATGAAATTTCTTTGAAGTAATGGTTATGCCAGTGCTTACTTGACCAGAAAATTGGGCACCCTCACATGGCCAAGTTGACATATGAACTTAACCATCATAATGTTTTTGAATTCTTTGTGAAAATCATAATGAACCATTATGGAAATCTAGAATTTTCCTTGTCTGAAAATATAGAGTGTTCTGCAGTCTGTTCTTGAGCTTAGCTCAACAACCAGAAGTTCTCACTGTATTTGGGCACAAGATCAAGATTTAACACTTTGATGGTGAAAAATGGTCAATATTCTATGTTCCAGGTACTTTCCCCATGGCTGACCTTCAACAATTATATTCTTTTTCAGTCATGATAGTGGTTTAAGGCTGTATGTACTGCAAAAAAGGAATATTCTTAAATCTGATTCATTCCTTCACATGTGAACAATTGTTTGTATTAAATTTTGATGAGGCTACTTCAATTAAGTTGTGTCATTTCTCAAGCAGGATGGGTTTTAGTCTATTACTGAAGTCTTTTATAAGAATAAAATTCAGAGAGAGAGAGAAAAAAAAGCAATAGGTAAAAAATTCTGAAGTCAATGAAACCTTGAAGAAAAGAAAGAAACCAGGAGACAGCATAATGTGTCTTGCCATATGGCAAGTTAAGGAACAATGGTTTCCATTTGTGAGTCTCAGAAAGCCCCAGCCTTGGGGAGAAAATGCTGCCTTGATAATGCAAGGATTTGGACATTTTCTGAGGCTCAAAACAATAAACTAATACATTTCCATTTTTAAACCAACCCATTTTATTCTATTTGCTTAAGTAGCCTAGGAAACTAATGACAGAGTTTGGCCCAGGCATTTGATGTGCTTTTGTTGCATATACCACAAATGACAATACAGCTTCAGAATGGGGAAATTGGTTGAGGTTGGAAGGATTGTGAGGTAATTTATAGAAATGCCTTCAATATCTTTGAAGAGAGCATTCAAAGATGTATAGATGTGAAAGGTATTTCCAGTAATGTCCTAGAAGGAAACAAGAATATGGAGACAGGAGGAAAGATGATTCCTGTCACTATTGAGTTCTGATATTGTGTGGAAGACAGATCTTCATTTATGAACTTGGGTATTTAACTGAGGCAATTTCCAAGATAAGCATGGGAAGTTCAGAATTCTAATCACCACTTATGCTAAAATGTGAGAGGAATGTGATAAGCTAAGAACTGAAATCATGTGCTTAAAGAAACCAGATATTGGTGGTTTAGAGAACCTGAAGCTTCTGGAAAGTGAGCCCCCAGAGAATAGCCTTCATATGAGGGTTTAATTAAACATGAGACAAGTCAGCAATTCTGTTCTACTCAAGATTGGAGGTACAGTTATCCAGGAACAATTTGTGGAATATTGTTCTGCCTGATGGTTTGGACCTCTGTGTACAGCATTCACAACTGACAAGTTGTTTTCAAAATCTGCCTGAACAACCACTGGCAGCCTCAATGAAAAGGGACAGATTGTAGGAAAAATCACTTCGAGGGCAGAGCCACTGAAGCTGAGATCTGGACCCAAGACATCTCAGGCAAGAAGGTGGATCCAACAATATATGTAGAAAGAGTGTGTCTTTTTCACAGCTTGGAGTGTGTTGTCCTCTCCCCATGTTGAGTACCACCCCACTCTTTCAGATGGTGGAATCAGAATCCACTGGGATTGTAGAATCTCTCTCTACCACATCACTGTTCTGAAAGAGTTGTGACTATTCCCCAGGGCTTTCAGAGTCAGACCACCACCCCAAAGTCCTCAGAGGTTGGGGATTTCACTCCTGTGTTTACAGAGAACATGACTGTTGCACAAGTACTTGGGAGGGCTGAAATTGCCACTTCATCAGCCTTGGAGGACAAAATTTCATTACATTTCATTACATATGTGATTCTCAGAACTTGAAATGTAACAGAGCATGTCATGCAGGGTTTGGACCATAAACTGTGCTTTCCTTTCACCTACCAATCAAATGGAAGTGTTTATTTTATGTTTGTCACCCCATTGTACATTCTTCTCTAGATTTCACAGGTATAAAGCAGAGGGCACTTGTGCTACAGGACAGACCACACCCATAACCAATTTTGATTAGACTTTGTACTAAGCATTGCTTCTGAAATGGCTTAAATTTTGGGATGATATTTAATGAAATTTTAATAGAATTTAAATGTATTTTGCCTATAGAAAGAACAGGTCTTTCTGAGTTACACAGTGTGGAATGTGGTAGTTCGAAATTGAATGTACCCAGAAAATATTTTGTTAACTGAAATACATACCTGTGCTTTTTTATATAGCTGTGCTTTTATACCAATTGTACATATGGCCTTTTGGTGGGTTTCTTCAGTTAAAGAGTGCACCACCCAAAAGAAGATGTGTTTTAATCCTATTACTGATATACTTTATAGGAGAACTTTATTAAGAGAATAAAATTCACATGAAAGAGAAAGCTATCTGAAATAAGCTGAAATTATGAAACCCAAAACAGAAGAAAGAGACCAGGTGATGCTGCTTGTGTCTTCACATGTGACAGGCTAAGGAAACAGGGTCAGCAGTTGCCAGCTCCAGAATGCAACATTGTTGGGGAGAAAGCATTGTCTCAACTGTACTTTGATTTGGACACTTTTCCTGGCTTCAGAACCATGAGCAGATAAATTTCCAATTTTAAGCCAACCACTTTCATGGTTTTTGCTAAAGCAGCATAAGAAACTAGAACATCACTGTGCCCATCTGAAAATATTATGTACTCCAGAAAAGCCATATTTTAATCCTGATCCAATCTTGTGGAAGCATCTATTTCTTTGAATCCTACAATAGTGTAGGTTAAAAATTTTGATGAGATCATCTCCATGGAAATGTGACTCAACCCATTCCAGGTAGGACTTGATTAGTTTACTGGAATCCTTTAAAAGAGAGAATCAGAAAATCAGGAATGACAGAACCATCAGAGCCAATAGAAACTTCACAGTAGAGCTGACAATTGAAGGTACATGGAGAATAGGGACACAGATATTTGGAGATGCTTGGAGTCCAGCAGATGTTGTATAAGATGTTAAGCAAGGCAGAATCTGGATAGAACCAAGGGAAGCCAAAAGATGAAAGCCAGACCTGGAGAAGTAAAGTGAGGAACACTCACTGGATCAGAGGCTGAAAGCAAAAGAGCCTGGAGTAAGGAACCAGCAGGTGCCAACCACATGATTACCCAGCTGACAGAGGTGTTCCAAGCACCTCTGACTTGAATAAATGATGTGAATGTCATTCCAAAGTGGAAGAAAAGCATTCTTTGTTGATGGGAGGAAAAATTTGAAAGTGATGAAATTGGATATTTAGCAGAAGAAAATTTGAAATTAAATATGGAAAATGCAGCATGTATGGCTCTTCCTTGAAGGTTATAGTAAAATGTGAGGGAAAAGAGATAAGTTGAAAACTGGACTTTGGGAAAGGAAATGAAATTGGTGTCCTGGAAAATTTTGGTTTCCACAAAATGAGACCACTGTTAATTGGGCCCCACATGAGAATTTATCCAAGCATGGAAGTTACTCAGCCATTACAGGACAAGCAAGGATTGGAGAGAGTATCCAAAAAGGACTTGTGATAGGTCCTTTTGTCTAATCACTTGATCCCAGTATACTTCAGAGAAAATGAACAGAAGTACTATGGAATCTGTATAGTTGGAACCATTGCCTGTCTGGTATAAAGAGAATAATGTAGAGGTAAAATGCCTTCAGAGGCAGAACCATGGAAGCTAAAGTCTGGAGACAGGAAAACTTGGGCCAGGAAAGTGGGCCCATCCATACATATGGAGAGGGCGCGTTTGACCTGGAAGCAGAGGGCAGACCTTCTGCTTCACTGTTCAGGAAGAGTTGTGCCACTGCAGGCCCTAGAAAGGGAAGAGTGCATTAACTAGGGATTGGCAGGAGCTCAGCTGATGCACCATTGTTCTGGAGGAGTTGACCATGTGCCCCCAAGATGGCAGAGATTCTGGGTGCTGCCCCAACTATGGAGAATGTAGAGCTGAGAAAAATGTTTCTCCTAAAGAACTTCAGTTTTGCAGCAAACCCAACATTTGGAGAGGGAAGAGGGCCACTTCATAGGCCCTTGAAGAGGGTGGGAATGCTGTTTTCTAAAACCCAAAGGATATATGCCTCTCAGAATTTTAAATCTAATGGAGAATACATGTGGGTTTCCAGAAATGTATGAGTACAGTGACCCCATTTTATTTTTTTATCTCCCTATAGCAATGGAAACATGTATCCTATGACTGTCCTACTTTTGTATATTGGCAGCAGATAACTTGCTCTAAATTTCACAGGTCCAGAGCCAGAGTAGAATTTATGCCTTAGAGCAGACCATATGTATAATTGACTTCATTGAGAATTTTTACTGGATTTAACATCTTAATATATTCGAATTGTTACTGAAATGGCTTAAGACTTTTGTGATATTGTGATGGAGTGAATGTGTTTTATATATTGAAAACACATGTCTTTTGGGGGGCCCAGAAGTTGCAATGTGCCAGTTTGACAATGTTATGTACCCCAGAAAAGCTATGTTTTAATTCTGATTTAATCTTGTGGGAGCAGCTATTTTAATCCTGGTTCAATAAGTCTAGGCTGGAAATTTTGATTAGATCATCTCCACAGAGATGGGGCATGCCCAATTGTGGGTTTGACTTTTGATTAGATGGAGATATGATGCAACCCATTCCAGGTAGGCCTTGATTAGTTTACTGGAACCTTTTAAAAGAGGGAATATTATGAAGAAAATCAGAAATGACAGAAACATCAAAGCCAACAGAAATTTCATAGCAGGTCTAACTAAGAGGCAGACACATGGAGAATAGGGACACAGATATTTGGAGATGCTTGGAGCCCAGTAGAAGGTGCCATAAGATGGTAAGCAAGACAGAACCTGGGTAGGGCCAAGGGAAGCCAAGAGGTGAATGCCAGCCCTGAAGAAGCAAATGGAATAATATCCACAGGAACAGAGGCTGAAAACAATTGAGCCCAGGAGCAAATGACCAGCATACGCCAGCCATGTGCCTACCTAGCTGACAGGTGTTTCTGACCCATTGGCCTTTCTTGAGCAAAGGTAATCTTTTGTTAATACCTTAAGTTGGACACTTTTATGTCCTTAGAACTGTAAAATTGTAAATTATTAAATTCACCTTTATAAAAATAATTCCAGTTCTAGTATATTGCATTCCAACAGCTTGCAAACTACACAATCACCTTCACTAGACTTCATGATAATATATTGTTAAGTGCACAGAACTCTAAATTTCTTGTATTTTTCCCCATAAACAGGGTATCAAGTCTGTAAGTCAGATGTAGCTTCAAAGTTGGTTCAAGGGGCAGAACTGTGTGAAGAAGGAATTGGATTTTTTCAGAACCAAAATTCAGGTGAGCACTTCCTTGGAACATGTATTCAGGACAAGGAGGAACCTTGTCAATGAGTGACTCAAATATCACCTGCAAATTTCTGCAAGTTATATTTTCTGAAATGTACATGTACATGTTGGGGAAATTTCCTTAGTTCAAAGTATCAAATACTTATCACTTTGTATTCAAATGTCATTGGCGTTGGCAAAATAGACGTCTATGGACAATTGGATTTAAACTTTCACTTACAGCCCTTTTCTCATCCTTGGATTCAATGCTTTCCCCTCTCTTTAGCTGCTCAACATATTTTTGAAATAATTTTTCTTATAATTAAATCTTGAAAATATTTTCTAATTGATAGTGTCATATAAAGGTTTCTACTACGTCAAGTAATCCTTAATTTGATATTCTTTCTCAGATAATTGTCATTTCAGAAACAATTATATGGCTATGTGTGCTTCTTCAACATATTCATCTTCCTAATGCTGGTCTAGAAATTAATTGGTTTTTCAGTTCTTTGAAGCAGGGGAGGTAGTGTTAAAGAACAAGAAATGCAATCTGTGCATCATATCTGCAAGAAAGACATATCTACCACCATGTCACTGGTAAGCATTATGGCTGTAGCCCTGGTCTTCCAAATAGATACCTGGAAGTGGAATAAATTAAAAATTCAGTACAATCACTTAACTTGAAGTTGGTTTAAGTGTGAATCCAGGAAAAGTCTGTGATAATTTGAATATAGAAAACAATTCATTTGAGCCCAATAATATAAACTTCCTTATATATAAAAAGATAAATCTATAAAAACAGCTCAGCTACTCAATCTCTGAAACATTATAAAACCTTCAAGACTGATTAGAAAGTCCTGCAGTTGAGAAGCTAAAAAAGAGTAGATCTGTGTACATGCAGAAGAATAAAATGATTCATAAATAACATGGGAAATATTTTAATTGGAGATTGTCACTGATTGGTTAGTTTAGAATTCAGATGTATATGGATTGATATCTACGGACAAACCTCTTACATTTTCTCTTCTACTTCCTAGAAACAGAATTCTCATACTCAAAAGAATGGTATTATATGTAGTAAGTTGCCAGAAGATTTTACTCATAGTTCCAGAGCGATTCAACATGTGTTAACTCACAAAGGAATGAAATCATACTTCAGCAATCTATTTGGAAAAGCCCTCCATGATCTATCATCTTTTAATCAACAACAGAATTTTCACCCTAGAAGTAAGTCATATGAATGTCATCTAATTGAGAAATCCTTTGTTCAGAATTCTGGCCATACACATTACAATGGAACTCATGTTGGAGAGGAACCCTGTGAATATCATCTATGTGGAAAAACTTATACTAAATATTCTGAATTGAGACAACATGAGAGAACTCACACTGGAGAGTAACCATATGAATGCCATCTATGTGGGAAAGCCTTCACCCATTATTCTAACCTTAAATGACATGAGAATGCTCATACTGGAGAAAAAGCCTATAAATGTCATCTATGTGGGAACGCCTTCACTCAATCTTCTAGCCTTAAAAAACATAAGAACAATCATACTGGAGAGAAATCATATGAATGCCATCTATGTGGGAAAGCCTTCACCCGTTATTCTAGCCTTAAACAACATGAGAACAATCATACTGGAGAAAAACCCTATAAATGTCATCTATGTGGGAAAGCCTTCACTCATTCTTCTAGCCTTAAACAACATGGTAGAACTCACACTGGAGAGAAACCATATGAATGCCATCTGTGTGGGAAAGCCTTTACTTTTGGGTCTCATCTTAGAGAATATGAGAGAATTCACACTGGAGAGAAACCATATGAGTGTCATCTATGTGGTAAAGTCTTCACCCATTGTTCTTCCCTTAGAAAACACAAGAGAATTCACCCTGGAGAGAAACTCTATGAATGTCACTTATGTCAGAATTTCTTTGCCTGTTATTCTAACCTTAGAAAACATAAGAGAAGTCACACTGTAATGAAACCTTAGGAACATCATCTATGTGGGAAAACCTTTACTCAATATTTTAACTAGAGACAAGTAAGTGCCTTTCTCCTTAGCATTCATCCTTGCCTAAAAGACAATCAGTTTTCAGATATCCCAGGTGAAGGAGTGCATGTGCAAAAATTGAATTCAAATATAGTACTGTTTCCATAGTATCACAACATCATTTATAACACTGAATACAAAGTGGCCATTCATGTAATTTTCACTAACTCCCTCCTTAACTAAATTCAAACTTGGTATCACAAATTTGACTGATGTGGATTTATCACATTTAGTCACTATAATGGGATTTAAACTTGTTCTCCCTCAATGGCATGATATTGACTAGGTAATTAAACAGATTTTGAAATAATTATTGAATGTATAGATTTTATATATAAAATTGGAATGACAGTGTAAAGAATGCCTGGTCTGTTCAAAATCCCAATGGTTATACCTTCATCACATTTACCCCTTAACACAAAATACACCAGAGTATGTTTCCTCAAAATAGGAACACTCTCCTATGTAGCCACACAAACCCAAATCAGAAAATGAAAAGATCCAATCCACAGCACATTTTTGAATTTTACCAATTGTCCCTAGAGTGGGAAAAGGTTTCCTTGTCCATTTCAGCTCATGCTTTTCAAATTGGAATTGTTCCTAGACATTCTCTCGTATGCTTGACACATTAGCAAGCACATATGTTGCTAACTCAAGTCTTCCCATGGCTTCCTCCTGAACAGACACAGGCCTAAATTCCAACAGCAAACCCCAGACTGATGCGGTCCTCTCCTCAGTTCATCCCATCCAAAAGGACCTGAAATCCACCTACTCCAACCCTAGTGATGTCAACTTGATAACTGGATGAACTTTTCCATACACATGGAAAAATTGTTTTCTCATATAATGAAAATGAAATTTATGTGGCTATATCCTGAAAGCATCTATGCCATCATCCACACCCAATATTATGACACTAAAAATTCCCGACAATCCATATAACTCTACTATTTTCTCACAAAGGATACATTGTCTTTAGAAAACATGAAGATTCATAAAGTCCAATTAGAGGGTAAATGAAATAAATAGTCTAGGATAGTCATCAAATATAAAACCTTTCACTAGTTCCTAATTTTGCCATTTTCCTTAATCATTCACAAATCTCTCCCCTCCATTGAGAAAGTATAGAGCATAATGAAAGAGAATGTTCATATATGATGACTCTCACATTGCATATTTTATATTAACTTCTTTGTTTATGCAATATTTGTAATTAACATAGAAATTTTTTTTTATTTTAAGGATGCTGGGAAATCTTAAATATTTTTCAAATGATCTGGAATGGATAGTCTAGATCTTACTTCTCCATTTGCTACATTCTCCTCCCATACCAATCCTAAGACATTCCTTGATTGAATTTACATTATATGAAAAGCCATAAAATTATGTCTTTTTGCAGGAAGAAGGAAAATTTGGGGCATGTAAAAAGATAAAGCTGCAAACACAGCAAACACTGTCTACACTATTGGTAGACAGTGCTCAGAATGGAGTGCCAAGAATCAGATCTTTGGCAGGGGTAATTTTTGTACAACTGTGTTATACCGTTTCCTAGACTCAACTGTTCAAATATCAAGAGTTTCTTCAGGCAAATCTTTACTTATTCATGTATCCAGGAGTCAAGTCTCACCTTGAATCTTGTCATGGGATTCACCAGATCAACCTTGCTGATATGGGGAAGTTCATATAAGTACAAGTATATCAACCAGTTTTCAGACACAGACAAGTCTACAGAATCCTATAAGCTGAAATTAAATTGAATACTGGTGGTCCTATAAGCTTGCAATAAAAATCTCTGAAGTGGAAGATGGTGGAATAAGAAATGCAGAGTTTCCATTAGTAAAAACACCTAGAAGACAGGTAAAAACTGTCAAAAGCTGCCATTCTGGTCTCAAAAGATCAGTGGAGCACTATACTGGAGGAAGAGAAAGAAATTTTGATGGAGAAATTATAGTGAGGAACACACTTGGCTGTGCCTATTTGCACTTACTCCCCACCCTTGAGTCAAGTAGTTTCTGGTCAGCCCAGTTCCTCTATGTCAGGATGCTGTGGACTGAAATTTGTGAAATCCCTTGCCACATTTGGAACAGGGTGACATGGCACAGTTCTGATACATTTGTTGCTCAACAAAATTGGACATCTTGATCCCACAGCCTTGCCCCATTCCACACAGGAACCCATGGTACCTGGAATACCATTGCTTACTCAAATAGGGAAGCTGCCATGAATGACTCAATTGTCCATGTCTCATGGTGCCCATCCCCAAGCTCCAAGACAAAAAGCTTCTGATCAGCTTACTTCCTGCCTAATGGGCTACTACAGACTGAAAGATTTGGGGACATTCTCCATCTGCTAAGAATACAGGTGGATGCAGCAGAGACTGGTCCAGTAGTTGACCTGCAAAATTGGATTTCTAGGTCTCTCTCCTTCTGGTCCTACCCAGGCAGATTCCTGAAATGCCATTATTTTCAACTGCCATAGAAATAGAGCAGACTGAGTGCTAAAATATCTTGCCTTTGTTGTTTCCAAATTCTGCCAGCTGTGAAGGCTTGGAATGTGCCATCTTGGGAAGTGGTTTACCTGGTTTTCTCTCCAAGTCCCTTTGGAATTCTTCTGCACCCCCTGCATGTGACCTTGGCCCTGTTTTGACTAGGAAATACAAACACAGTGCCATATAAGAAGTGTAACAGAACCCTATCAACAACAAAATCTTAGATGAGAGGGAAACAAGTCTTCAGAATCTCAATAACTTAATGGCCCAAAAAACAAGCACAAAACTACAAACCATACTAATAAACAAGAATATGGCCAGGCAAAGGAAAAAATTAAAAAGAGATGTAAAAACTGGAACAACCACTCACAGATATTCAAGCAAATCTAAACCAATTCAGGGATGAAGGAAAATGTATATTAAAGAATATTAAGAAGACACTGGGTGAACATATAAGAAGTTGTTGAAAGCCTGGAATAAAACTAACAGAAAGGCACAATAGATGAGATTAAACATATGTTAGAGGCAAATAGCAGTAGTTTTGAACAGGCAGAAGAAAGAATTAGTAAGAATTAGTTCTATAAGGCAGGACATCTGAAAAAAAATGAGAAAATAATACATAAAGATAAGAACGGAAAAATTTGAGCAGCATCTCTGCGAATTGAATGATAACATGGAACTCACAAACATACATGAAATGGGTTTCCAAGAAGGAAAAGAGAAGGGAAAAGAGTCAGAAAGTATTTTCAAGGAAATAATGGCAAAAATTATTCCCAAGTCTTATCAAAGACATAAAGATACAAATGCATTGGAATCCAAGCAGAATAAACTCTACTAAACCCACTCTGAGACACATACTAATCAGAATGTCAACTTGCAAGATAGAGGATTTTGAAAGCATTAAGAGAAAAGGAATTCATTACATACAACAAAATTGGAATTAAATTAAATGTGAACAACTCTGTAAATAAACCCACTACTCTCCCCCATCCATGAGACATGACTTCCAATGGTTTAAGCCTCTGTAGCTTTGTGGTACATGACAGCCCGGGATGATCCTTGTCTTGTCCACATGAGTTGAGAGTTACTAAAAGTGGAGAAAGAAATGGAATAAAATGAAGTTTCAGTAGCTAAAACTTTCAAGTTCGGTTGAGAAGTCATTCTGGAGGCTATCTTATGCAAGTTGTAGCCAGATATTTCATGCTACCAGAGTATGCCATAGCACAAACAGCACTATTCCTGAAAACTCTAGGGAATGCCCTTATGCTCTATCTAAGTCTATGTAAAGAATTGCTTAGTAAGTTTATTTTCTCAGAAAATTAAATCCTCCAGATTGATCACAGGCAAGATAAGTCCTGAAACCCATAAGTACCAGGCACTCCAGGAAAATAACCAGATTAATTCATCTATCCAGAAATCCAATACCCCTTTCCAGCATGAAAAAATTAAAATGGTCCTTTCCCAAGTAGCCCTGAAGGATGAAAATTAATGAGAAGAAAGAGGTATAACTGAGAAGTTAGAATTCTGTAAATGACTGTGATTACTGACTCATTATATAGACATTTCTTTATAGAGTATAATGTTTTAGAATAACCAGAAGAAAGTACCTGAAGTTGTGGAACTGAAATCCAGTAGCTCTGATCTCTGATGATGATTGATAAGTGTATTGCAAAGAAATAGTTGTCTGTGTGTGTATGAATCTACTTCAGGATGTTTTCTGTTGTTCCAGTGACTCTCTTACTATAATCTGTCAATAGAACACTGTCTTACTTAGCCTACCTCAATTGTAAGCCTTAAAATTGTATAGATTGCAATACTAGTGGTCAGTAAGAGGGAGGGATAATATGTATGAGATGTTTGAGATTTTCTTTTTCCTTTTAATTTCATTTTCTGGAGTAATGAAAATATATTAAATATGATCCTGCTGGTGAATACACATCTGTGTGATGATACTGTGAACCATCTATTTTATACTTTGAATGGCCTTTATGGTGTGTGCAGCTATCTCAGTAGAAATATAGGGAAAAAATTAAGTGCCAATTTCTTTTCAGAAACCATGGAGGTGAGATGGTACTGGAATGATATATTTAAACTACTGAAAGAGAAAATATGCCACCAAAGAATTCTTCAACCGGCAAAACTCTTCAAAAATGAGGGAGGGTTTTAAAATATTCATTAAAAAACAGAAGTTGAGAGGATTCATTAATAAGACTCCTGACCTGCAAGAAATATTAAAGGGAATTTAGCCAGTTGAATAGAAAGACAGGGGAGAGAGGCTTGGACGAGAGTGAGACATGAAGATTATCAATAAAGGTCCCGTAGAGGACAAAAAAAGAGGCAATAGGACATATAAAAGCCAAAGGATAAAATAGTTGAAGTGTTATCTAAAGAGTAAGAACATTGTGTATTAATGTATTAAACTCTCCAATTAAGATGCACAGATTGGTAAAATGGATAAATGAATGGTCTGTTCATATGCTATCTGTAATAGACTCACCTTAGACCAAAGGTTACAAGTAGATGAAAGGCTGGAAAAGTTATTCCATTCAGGCAGTAACCAAGAAAGAGCTAAGGTATCTATACAATATTAGACAAGATAAACTTTCAGTACAAAAAGTGTATGAGACAAAGAAGAGCATTAATATTAACAAAAGAGACATCCACGAAAAAAACCAAACGATCATAAATGTTATGTGCCTGTATTAGGGTTCTGTAGAGAAACAGAATCAACAGGGAACACTCCCAAATATAAAATATATAAAAGTGTCTCACATGGCCATGGAAATACCGAGTCCAAAACCCACAGGGCAGGCTGTGAAGCCAACAATTCCAATGGAGGGTCTGGATGAACTCCACAGGAGAGGCTTACCAGCTGAAGAAGGAAGAGAGCCTGTCTTTTCTGAATCCTCATTAAAAGGCTCCCAGTGATCAGATTAAGCATCACTCACTGCAGAAGATGCTCCCCTTGGATGATTACAAATCAGCTGTGGATGCAGCTGACATGATCATTATTTAATTCTATGACATGTCCTCATCTCAACAGACAGGACAGCACTTGCCCAACCAGACAAACAAGTACCACCACTTGGCTAAATTGACACATGGACCTGACCATGATTGTCCACCACTTGTCAACTTGGCTAGGTGAAGGTGCTTGGTTCTATTGCTATGGATATGAACCAATGGCATGTGAACCTCATCTGTTGTTGATTACATCCACAGTCAGCTATGAGGTGTGCCTGCTGCAGCGAAGGATATTTGATTTAATTGGCTGGTGCTTAAATGAGAGGCTCAACATAGCACAGCCCAAGCAGCTCAGCATATTCATCTCAGCCCTTGCAGCTCAGCCCAGGCCTTTAAGATGTAGAAAGAAATCATCCCAGGGAAAGTTGTTGGAACACAGAGGCCTGGAGAGAAGGCCAGCAGAGATCACCCTGTGCCTTTCCACATAAGAAAGAACCTCAGTTGAAAGTTAGCTGCCTTTCCTCTGAAGAATTAATGAAATAAATCCCCTTTTATTGAAAGCTAAACCATCTCTGGTGTGTTGCATTCTGGCAGCTATAGCAAACTAGAACAGAATTTGGTACTGGAGAGTGGGGTGCTGCTGCAGTTTGCAAGTACCAGATATGTTGGAATGTTTTTTTGGATGGCTAAGGGGAAGATTTTGGAGGAACTGTGAAGAGAATGATGGAGAAGTCCCGGAGTGCTTGAAGAAACTCTTGGTGTAAACAGAACCACTGTCAATCTGGACAAAGGGGGCCACAAAAGGGACAAATTGGAATTTGCAGAGTGAGAACGATGTAAGCTCGGATCTGAAGTCAAGAAACATTGGCCCGGAGAGTAAATCTACCCATATACGTGGAGAGGGTGAGTTTACCCTGAAGGTCAAGGGTAAGTTTCCCACCTTCTTGTGGTGGAAGAGTCGTACAAACTCAGGCTTTGGAGAAGGTACAGAACACTCCTTGGGGGACTGGGGAGAGCCTGGTTGTCACCACACGGAGGGGTTGTGCATGTGCCCCAGAAATGTCAGAGAACCCAGGAGTGGCCCCGATGCCTGGAAAGTGGAGCCAAGAAAAAGGTGGTCTCCTCAATGTTCCCTGAGGTTGATTCAGAAAGAGGCAGGCCACTGCATAGGCCCTTGGAAAGGGTGGGACTGCAACTTTCTAAAGCTGAAGGATAAATGACTTTCAGACTTTGAAATCCAGTGGTGTTTGCCCTGCAGGTTTTCCTTCCAATTTCTCCCTAAGGATCATGAGATTGCCCCTCCTTTGCATATTGGCACCAGGTAGCCTGTTTTGAGATTCATAGGTTCACAGCCAGAAAGGAATTTGTGTCACTTTGATATAATTTGTGGTCATCCATATAGTTGCCAAGCTGACAAGGGGTGGACATATGGTAGTTAGATTCAGTTGTCAGCTTGGCTAGGGGAAGGTGCTTAGTTCTATTGCTGTGGGCATGAGCCAATAGCATGTGAACCTCATTCAGTTCTTAGCTTCCAACATCTTAAGTCTTTCTGTCCACTTTGATCTTTCATGTCCCTTGGCTCTCCCAATAGTGAAAGCTTCATTTTTCCCCATGTGTCAGAAGGAAACATCTATATCTATCCAGCACAATGAGGCTGCAATGTACACATTTATCTGGGTAGCTTCAGAAGGCCTCTTATTTTTCCCTATGATAATACTACCAATAGTGATATCTAAAGATGTTTATTGAACCCTAGAATATGCTAAGGACTTTATGCATATTATTTGGCATTATTAATCCAATCTATTAGATGAAAAGAAAAAGGTACTTCATATGTAAGTATTTTATTGAAGGTCATGAAATTGGACAGATTCAGGGCCAAAATTTGAAACTAGATATCTTAAATTGAGATTAAGTACATTTTCTATTACATGAAAGCTACCTTTATGGGTGTTTACAAGGTTATATGCATGGATAATTGCCCATTTCTATTTGTTGATAATTAAGAATGTGTAGAAGAAAGAGGTATTTACAAAATTTTCTGTTTCTGAGTCACAATGTACTTATCAACAATGGTGGGTTCTCTGCTCAATGCACTCAAATGATCAGTGCTTGAGACACTATCATTTCAGAGAAATAAAGGATGTATTAATAACCACAAAAGAGGAGATCAGATGGCCTATTGGCCTAAAATCACTTTCCAAAACTACAGTAACTCTGTCAAAAGATGGGCAGATTTTAGGACAACAAGTACAATGGATTGAGATGTGAAGGATGGAGATGATCTAATTAAGCCGGAACAGACTGATTACATGCTTAGTCACAGAACATATGTAAGAAAATGGCAGTCTTAATATGACGAAAGGTGTTTGAAAATGTTATGTATATTGGAAGCAGATAACTTGTTCTAAGTTTCCATAGCCAGAGGAGAATTATTTACCAGCACAGTTCATGTTATAACTGATTTCTATTAGTCTTTGTGCTTTATACCATTACTGAAATTATTTAAGGCTTTTGTGATATTGTGGTGAAATGAATGTGTTTTGTATATGGAAACAAAATGTTTTTTTTGGGTCCAGATGGTTCAGTGTGCTGGTTTGAAGTTGTACCCCAGAAAATACAATGTTCTTTTTATTCATTCTTATAGGTACAGGCATACTGTGTGTAGGACCTTTATGCCAGGTTATTTGAAATAAGATGTGACCCAAACCTTTCAAGGTAGGTGTTACAGTTTGCTAAAGCTGCTAGAGTGCAATATACCAGAAATGGGTTGTTCTTTACAAAGGGATTTATTGTCACGAGTTACAATTCTAAGGCCATGAAAACACCAAAAATGAGGAGCCGAAAAGATGATATCTACTCAGAATACAGGCAGCTGGCACTGGGGTTCCTCTGCAACATGAGAAAGTGTGTCGACATGTCTTTACTCCTCTCCTGGCTTCTGGTATCAAATAACACTTTCAGCTCCTGAGGGTCTGTCTTGCTTCTGCCTGGGGCATTTTCTGTCCTAGCTTTCTCTCAGTGTGTGAGATCTCTTAAAGGATCAAATAAAGTAAAACTGAATGGGTAGTAAATGAGCAGGGTCACATCCCCATAGAAACAACCTAAGCAAATGGTTCTACTCAGCATTGGTCTTATTCACAATATTGGATTGAAAGAGCATGGTTTTTCTCTGGTGACTAACAGTTTCAAACCACCACAAATGGGACTTAATCCTTTTATTGGTCTCTTTGTGAGTAGATAAAAGACAGAATAAAAGTTCAGATAGCTGAGAGAGCAACATCTGGAGAACTTTATAAAGAGCTGGCAGAAAAATCCCCAGGAGAAACTTGTAGAGAAAAATCCTAGGAATGCTAAGAAATAACCCACAGAAGCTGAGAGAGGAGGCTACTTGAATAATGAGCTGAAAGCAATGAAACCCAGAAGTCTAGGATCAGCAGACACTTGTCATGTGCCTTCTTACCTGACAGAGGAACCACAGATGCCAGTGGCCTTTCTTCAGAGAACATATTTTACTTAATTTGGACATGTTCATAGTCTTAGGACTGTAAATTTGCAAACTAGCATATCCCCATTTTGAAGGCTAACCCATGCCTGATATGTTGTATTCCAACAGCTTTATCAAACTGAAAAGTAGTCATTTGTGGTTTAAAGTTTAAACCACATGTGTCAGATGGAGCAATTAAGCTTAGATCCAGCTCTGTCTAACAAAATAGTTTTATATTGCAGTGGATCAGTTCTGAGGCTGGCTCACTAATAAATTTTAGGGACAGTGTTTAGTGACCATAAAGCCCTAATGTTGTAAAAGAGGATAAAGGGGTACAAGTAAGTGCCAGTAACAAAGTTTTTACAACTACAAGATAAAGGCAATATAGTTACATAGACATTAAACAAGATCAAGTTAGCTGCATCTTTATTCAGTAAATTCAGGTACTTACCTCTGGCTATTCCAATATACTAGAAATCAAAATATATCTATATATGGATTAAGAAATCATAATAATTAGTTAAATTTTAATTTCTCATATACAGCTTCTCTCTTTCATTTGATCATTATCACAATCTTGAAGGTTATCTTGTAGATCAACCTTCTACCTTCTTAATGCTGAAAAGAGGCATTGATATTATGGGGTGGAGGAATTAAACTGGATGCTCTTATTAGAGAGAATGGTACCTCAGTTTCAGGGCTTATCTGGTATAGGGACAATCAGGTTTAAGTCTCAAAAAATAAACTTAATGAATACAACATTTAGAAAGTCTTAAATAGAGCCTTTTGCATTATTTAGGGTTTTCAGTAACCCTGGTGGTTGGGGCTTGGCATTCTGTGGCAGTTTGTAATATCTGGCTGAATTACTTGGTTACTTGCATAAAAGTAACCCTGCGAATTATCTCTCAACTCTATTTGAAGTCTCTTAGTCATTGAAACTTTATTTCCTTTCTCCATTTTGTTCAAGAAAGTATTATCAATTCCATTATGCCAGGGCTCATTCCTGACAGTACACATGTTGCCAGGGAGACTTACACCACTACAAGTAATGTCCCATGCTGGAGAGAAAGGTACTGAGTTTACTTGCTAGAGACCACATCTGAGCCACAAAAGAGGTTCTGTGGGGGTGACTCTTAGGCACTAAGTAAATATAAGCTTAGCTTCACAAATGCATAAATACATTTCATAAATGCAAGCCTCAAGATTGAGGTCTTGGCTTACTAAATTGGAACCTCTATTGCTTGAGGGAATAGGCAGAATTCCCCAGGTGGGAATGTTTAATAATTCCATGCTTTTTCTCCAGTCCCTCAAGAACTTGCCAATACTTTCTTCATTTTCTGCCCAAAATGTCTCAGTTATCACAATAATGCATGCAGTATATCAAGAGTTCATGCCTTATTCTAGATCCTACGTCAAAGAAAGCTGAATTATGTTGTTTAGATAAACTGACAAGACAGGTTAAATTAGATTACATGCTCATGTAAGTTAAAATTTTGGTCAAAATATATACCTCTTCTTTGGTCTCTCACAAAACTTAAAGTTCTAATATATTCTCAATATAATCCTTTCCCTTTTATTCTGGTGTACTTTAGTCCTAATCTGATAAGCTTCATTCACATCACTAATTAAACTCACATCTCCTTTTCACCTTCTTTCAGAGTTGCTGTATGTTGGAGTGTTGAATTTCAGTGCTAGATTCTTCTTACTCTGTGTCTTAGGTGCCACACAGCTACCCAAAGTTCCAGGGAACTACCAGGTAATACACAAATACCAAACCATCTAAGGACTTAGAAATAACAATTAAAGCTCTGAAATAAATGTGTTTGCAGTATGCAATTCCATTCTAGGCCATAATTTTATAATTAGTATTTTTAAATGAACCTATTTCAGAAATTTAAAAATTTGAGAGTTGGCTTATATTGGGGTCATCAACAACAAAATATCACAGAAGTTTTTCCTGTCTCATATTAACCCATATGTCAGGGTTTTGTTAAGTAAAATGAGAAACATGATGTATACACTTACTTTGCTTCTCTTTTAAAATCCCTTTATGATAAACATGAAGTTTTGACTTATAGCTGACCACGTATACTTTTAGAGAAGCATTAGAAAAAATGTAGTGTAACTACCAAATCAATTTACTTGTTTCTGTAAGTAATATGTAAGCTTTTTTTCTAAGAATAAATAAAACCATGACTAACAACATCGTACTGTTGTTTAACATGATGCAGATCAGTATCTGGATATAGCATGGGCAGAGAGAACATCGTTAGATGTTTAGGAATTTTATACAATCTCTAAATATATAAATGACATTTCATACATATAAATTTAGTAACAGAAGTATATTAGCCAGGGTTCCCTAGGGAAACATATCCAACAGGAGATATCTGTAAATATGTGATTTTATAGAAGTACCTCAGGTAGAGATGCCAAAGTCCAAACTCCCTAGGCAGGCAGTGAACTGACAACTCCAATGAAAGTCCTCCATGAACTCCCCAGAAGAGGCTGGCCAGGTGAAGGGGAGGTGAAAATTATCTTCTCTATCTATGCTGTAGACACCACTTCTCCATAAAATGTCCTCAAATGATTGGACTAATTCTAGCTGTTTGGACTCTTTCTTTGTGGAAAATACTACATCAGTCAGCCATAGATGTAAACAAGTGATTGATGATTCAATAAGCCAGCCTTCTGGCTTGTTAACCAGCCATAAAATGTCCTTGCATTAAGGGAAAGTTCAGTACTTGTTTGACCAGACAACTTTGCTCCAACACCTAATCAAATTGACACATGAACTAAGCATAACCATCCAACATTGGGTAACTTGGCAGCTATACACATCACACATCAACTTAAACCATATTTAAGTTCTGAATAGAACACAATAATAGACATATTCTTCACCTAACAATTCCAACTCTCATGAACAGAAAGAAAATAAATCATTCCAGAAAAGGACCCAAGTTCTTGGCTAATATTCACTCCTTGAACAAAAACAATGCAATTTATGTCATATGATAAGGAGATAAAGTAGAGAAGAAAACAAAGATATTTGACTTATGTACAAACACAAGTATGCAGTGAAGCAAGGAAGAAATATTCACATCATTACAATCCTTATCTCTGTAACTAGTCACATAGGTGAGGTTCATATTTATTACTAACTTCTTCCACTACAAACTCCATGCTTCTTTACCCTCAGCAATCACTTCAGCTGATCATGGTTCTTTACCTGGTGTGGTGACCTAAACTTTCATTCCTGAAGTTTCTGGGCCATTGGTATTCCTGGATAAGGTTCTTGCCTTTTTCCATTGACTTTCATCACAGGGCATGGTAATAATGAAAGAAGTAACCTAATGGATTGCCTGATCCAAGGAAAATGTGTAATTAACTTCCTTGCATTGTTGAGCCCTATTTCCTCAGAATAAGATCATTCACCCCAGACAATACAGTAATACCCTTCCTTGTCTCTGAATTCAGAGGGATGAGAAACCCAGAAAGAGTCCAGGTGGCAGTCTTAACATCAAGTCCAATGGAATCATTTTTGTGTCTCCTGGTAGTAACACTCCTCCTTTTGGAACTAAACTTGGAGAGCTACAAATCTGGATGTTGGAGGGAAAGGAATAAAAATTTTTCTAGTGACCCACTATGGGTGATAGTGAGTGGTGCCACTCTCATTTCCACCCACTGATTCCTGGACCTGTGAATCCTTGCTATGGAGGAAAAACAAAATATATTGAATGCTGATTCAGAGCATACCCAGCCTTATAGAGAACATTGTCCCAGATATGCAAGGTTTTTGCACATAGTTAGTGCTATAATTGAATCTTTGAAGACAATCCCTCCATTCTGTCATGCCTCTAGATGATGGGAAACATGACCAGAGATTTCCATGAGCATATGTCCATTCTTCTACTACATTTGCTGTGAGGTGGGTACATTGATCATAAGTAATGCTCTATGGAATAACATGACAATAGATAAGGCATTCCATAAGTTGACAGATGGTGGTTTTGGCAAAAATATTTCATGAAGAGAACGTGGTTCCATATCCAGAGTATGCATCTATTCCAGTTAGAACAAATTGCTGTCTTTTTCATGATGGAAGTGGTCCAATATAATCAACCTGCCAAAAGGTAGCAGACTGATCACCTCAGGGAAATGATGTTATATCAGGGACTATGTGTGGGTCTCTGCTGCAAGCAGATAGGGAATTCAGCAGTGGTGGTAGCCAGGTTCTCCTTGGTGAGGGGAAGTCTATGTATCTGAGCCCCCACATAACTTCCATCACAACACTATGACCACTTTGTTCATGAGCTCTTTGAATAATGACAGGAGTGATGGTGAAAAACAGATGACTTGTATCCATATAATGGTTTATTTCAACCACTTCATTACTAAAACCTTCCTCTGCCCCTCTGGTGAACATTCACAAGGGACACAAACATCTTCATATTTCTTCTTACCCAGAAAGTTCTATCCTCATATCACTTCCCCACATGTCTTTGTCATCAATTCCCCAGTGATTCTCCTTCCAAGTCCCTGAAAATCCAGCCAAACCGATAGAAAGAGCCCATGGGTCAGTACACAAGCACATCTTCCAAGTTCTTCTTTCACAAAACTAAAACTGAGGTGCACTGCTTAATGTACCAATCACAGAGAAGATTTCCACTCAACTCTGTCCTTCAAGGACATCCCAGAAAGGTACTGCAGAGCTACAGATGTCCAATTTTCAGCAGTACAGGCAATATAATGCATCTGTAAAACAAGTACAAGTTTTCTTTTTTTAAGTTTTTTTAAGTCAACCAATTGTAAGGAAGTCCCCAAGAGGCCATAACTCTGTGATGGGAAAGAAAATTAATATGGCAGGAGTAGAGACTATGGCACTTTGAAAATGTCCTCCTGTAACTAGCTTGTGCTTTTAGGATCTCTTCAAGCCTTATCTCACATATACCATTTCCATGTTATGATGGAGTCCTGCTCTTTATGTTATGGTTTGGTAGGTCAGACAATACCCAGATCATGATAGGCACCTCAGGTCTCATTGTTACTTGATGACCATGTTAAGCATACAGTCCTTACAAAGGCCCAGCAACAGGCTGAAACTGTTTATCAAAAGGAGAGTAGTTATTTACAGGAAATGGATTATATGGCCTATATATGACGTTCCTTCTATAGGGGATTAAAAATCACTTTGCCTTAATAATATCCCGAAGTTATGAACAACAAGAAATCATGTAGGCTATCAAGCCCTAGGCAATATATACAATTGTACACTTTGAACAAACACATCCAGTAATTCTAATGCACATATATATTTTGCTTGTGCATGTACAGGCACCAGGAATTGAACCTGGGTCTCTGGCATGACAGGCAAGAATTCTGTCACTGAGCTATCATTGCACTGCCCTGGTTTATATTTTTTAAGATACAATTTTTGTGGTATATATTTTATATTCACATGGTAATGTGTGCTGGTTTGAAGCTATTATGTAACCCAGAATAAAAAATGTTTTAATCCTGATCCAATCTTATGAGGGCTGACATTTCTATTAATCCTGATTCAATAGTTTAGAGCAGAAAGTTTTTATTAGATTATATTCACGGAGACATGACATGTCCAATTTTGCATGTCACCTTTTGATTAGATGCAGATGTGAGTCTGCCCATTCATGGTGGGTCTTGAACATTTTCTGGAGTACTTTAAAAAGGAGGGAAATCATAGATACCACAGAGCAGATGAGATGCTTGGAGAAAAGTTGCCTCAGAGCTAACAGAGCAAACATAAGACCCAGATGTTTGGAGGGAGATGCAGGGACAAGCTGATGTCATGATGTGCCTTCCCACAAGAAACTAAGCAAGCCAAAACACAGAACTGTGTTCTGAAGGAACTAAGTGAAGGACCACTGATGCCAAGTGAGAAACTCACATAAGAAACAGAGGCTGAAAGCAATGGAACACATGAGTAATAAATCAGCTCTTACCAGCAATGTGCCTTCCCAGCTGAGGTGTTCTGGATGGCATTAGCCTACCTTGAGTGATCCTTTGTAAAAGCCACTCCATTTCTGGTATATTACATTCCAGTAGCTTAACAAACTAAAACATTATACAATCATGCAAAGTGTACAACAAGTGGTTCACAGTATTAATATAGATCTGTGCATTCCTTAAAATTGATTTTTGAGCATTTTCATTACTCCATAAGAAAATAAAAGTAAAAATAACACTCAAAACAACCAATACTTGATATCCCCTATTGTTTTTTTATTTAGTTTTTATTGCTCATTTTTTCTTATCTGCCCATACACTGGATAAAGGGATTGCCAGTTACAGGGTTTTCATAATCACATGATCACATATTAAAATTCTATAGTTATACAATCATCTTCAGAAATCAAAGCTATTTTATTACAGTTCAACACTTTCAGGGATTTCCCTCTAGCAACTCAAGTCCATGAAAAACTGTAAAGGGATAACTATACACTGCATAAGAATAACTTCTGGGACAATATCTCAGTCTTATTTGAAATCTCCAAGCCACTGAGACTTTATTTAGTCTTATTTCTCCTCCCCCTCTTGGTCAAGAAAGATTTCACACTCTCATGAAGCTGAGGCCAAGTTGATCTCCTGGACTCTTGTCTCACATTGCTAATGAGATTTACACCATTGGGAGATTTACACCTCATTTAAGGGTGAAGGCAGTCAGTTAATCTGTGGTTTTGACTTTAAGAGAGAGGCCACAAATGAGGATCTCTAGGGTGAACCTTTAGCAAAATGATAAGTAGGCTTTCCTTCTCCTTTGCAAAAATAAGTTTCATAAGGCAAAAATAAGTTTCCCCAAGATCAAGGGAATGTCCCATCAAATTGGCAGTCCCCAGAGATTGTGAGAAAATTTGGTCCTCCTCAGGTTGGTGAACTTTAATATTTCCGTGTTTTTTCTCAGTCACTCAAAGGGAATTTGCAAATATATATTTTAAATATTTTATTGTGAAATATAGCATATGCAAAAAAGCAACAAATTTCCAAGTACATTGAAAAAGTAGGTACAGAAGATATTTCATAATTTGGTATGGGTCACATTTCCACAATTTTAGGTTTTACCAACTATCTGCTCCAAGATACTGGAGAGTAAAAGAAATATCAGTATAATGATTCCACAGTCATTCTCAGTTATTCAATCCTGTTTTCTCTGTTATAACTCCTCCTTCTCATTTGGTCCTCCTCCCAAATTTAGGGGTATTTAGGAAATGTCCATTCTAATGTTTTCATGTTGGAAAGTACTGTTGACAACATGGGATAGTTGGATGCAACTTGTTGACCTTCTCATAAAGTCTGGACACTGTGGTATCAAAGAAGTATCTGGCCTAGGAATTCCTTTGAAGTTTGTAGGACTCTAGAAAGTAGCCATCATGTATAAAGTATTTATAGAATTTCAGATAGAGCCTCAGATGTTCTTTAGCATTGATAGAAATAGTTTTGGCTGGGATGTGACAAACCATGGTAAGTAACAATATCTAGCTAAGGCTTGCATAAGATTAGCCTCCAGAGTAGCCTCTTGTTTCTTTTGAACACCCTCAGCCACTGATATAGTATTTTGTTGTAATTATTTTCCCCCTCTTCATCAAGAAGGTATTGTTGTTCCAATAGTTCCAGGGCCAGGCTTATCCTGGGATCCATGTCCTTTGTGCCAGTCAGAATTTCACCCATGGATGTTTTGTCCCATGTGGGGGGAGGGTAAAATTTTTACTTGCAGAGCTCAGCTTAGAGAGAGGGAGGCCACAGCTGAGCAACAAAAGAGGCCATCTGGAAGAAACTCTTCAGCACAACTATAGTTAGGCTTAAGTTCTCTGCTACATAAATAAGATTCAGAAGAACAAGGCTCAAGACCAAGCACATCACCTTTTGATTTGGTGGTCCCTAATATTTGAGACAGAATCACTGTTTCCCTCATAATAAAACTTTAATAGCTCCATATTTTTTCTCCCAACCCTCAAGGGACTTTCCCAATGCTTTTAAATTATCTGTTCAATATAGTCTTGGATACATACATGTATTACATTAAGCTGTACAGAATTACAAACGCTTATTCCAATTCTGGTCTCCATTTCTTTGGGTTCTTTAAATGATCTATCCAAATAGGGTGAGTTGGATTATGTACTACAAGAAATTTAGATTTTTCACAAGAGAAACATCTCTACCTTTGATCTCATACAGTAAGTGAAATTCTAAAATATGGCAGTGTCCTATTTAACCCTGTATTCTGACTTACCTCAGTCCCTATCAAATTGACTTTGTTCTTATCTTTAGTTGAATGTTGATCTCTTTTTTTGGATTCCTTAATAATTGTTGTATGTGGCAATGCTGACTTTCAAAGATGCAGAACTCCTACTCTGGGTCCCAGGTGTCACATACCCTAGTAGAAAATAAAAGGAAAGTTGTTCAAAACTTAGAAATAGGAGGTAACTTCTTAAACTTTACACCCAAAGCACAAGCAACCCAAAGCTCCAGGCAAATACCAGTGTGCTGTTTTAAAAGGAGGTATGTCTCTTAGAAAAGCCATGATTTAATAAAAATCCATTTCATAAAGGTAGAATAATCCCTATTCAATGCTGTATGTTTGAAACTGTAATCAGATCATCTCCCTGGAAGATGTGATTTAGTCTAGAGTGGTTGTTAAACTGGATTACGTGATGACATGTCTCCATCCATTTGGGTGGATCTTGATTGGTTTGCTGGAGTCCTATGAAAGAGGAAACATTTTGGAGAATAAGAGATTCAGAGAGAGCAGAGAATGCTGCAGCAACATGAAGCAGAGTCCACCAGCCAATGACCTTTGGAGATGAAGAAGAAAAGCACCTCCTGGGGAGCTTCACAAAATGGAAGCCAGGAGAGAAAGCCAGCAGATGATGTCGTGTTCACCATTTGCCCTTCCAGCTGAGAGAGAAGCCATGACTGTTTGCCATGTGTCTTCTCACTTGAGAGAGAAACAATGAATTTCATCGGCCTTCTTGAACCAAGGTATCTTTCCCTGGATGGATGCTTTAGATTGGACATTTCTATAGACTGGTTTTAATTGGGACATTTTCTCAGCCTTAGAACTGTAAACTAGCAGCTCATTAAATTCCCCCTTTTAAAAGCCATTCCATTTCTGGTATATTGCATTCCAGCAGTTAGCAAACTAGAACAACCAGTCATACATATAGAGCACAATATCTCAAAATGTAAAAATAATTTTAGCTCTGGACTAGATGTAACTGATATAAAAACCCACAATCTATACCCCAATTTCTTATAAGTATTTTCTAATAGAGACCATACAATATTAGTCTTTTTGTTTCTGGCTTATTTTGCTTCACATAGCCCCCCAGTTCATTCACATGGTTGCATGCCTCACAACTATGTTCCTTTCTGTAGATGCCCAATATTTGATCTTATGTATACACCACTGTTCCCAATTCTACTTCTCTGTCAATGTAACTTCCATCTATTGGGCATCATGTATTATGTACATTGCCAACAGTCCATGTCCAACATTATCCTGACTTAGTTGTACAATCATCAGCACTCTCAAATTTTGAACAATTTTCAATGATAAAAAGGAAAAACACACATTCACCTAATAGAAAATAAAAACCTCCCCTATATCTTGTCCTTCACCCCTAATTATTTACCCCTGGTATTGCTGTTTTACTGTTAATATCTTCCTGTGAACTATAGAACATAGCATGCAATAGTAGTTTTCCAACTACATCTATCTATTTTTACTCTTTGTACCATATTCAATCCTTTCAAGCAGTTCATACAAGAACTTATTTATATTTGTAGTGTTAATCAGTGGGCTACAAGGCACTACAAAACCCCTTTCAATCATATTCACCTTCAATATGGTAACTGTGCTTGCAGGCCCACTAATGAACTGCTTTCACTTCTATCTATTCTCTTACATTTAAGTTCAACCTCACTAGCTAACCATTCATCCATCCCTAGTTTCTATGTAGCTCTACATCCCTTATAATCCCTTATATGCTATAATACTCTGAGTTTACCTTTACCATGGTCATAATAAAAAATCTTACAGTATCTAGTCTTTAGTGTCTGACATATTTCACTTAGCTTTATGTCCTGAAAGTTCATCCATGTTGTCATATGATTCAGGACCTCATTTCATCTTAATTGGATTGTTTCCATCTTTTTGCTATTGTGAATTATGCTTCCATGAACAACAGTTTTCAAATATTTGTCTTTGTCATTGCTTTCATCTCTTCTGGGTGTATACCAAGTAGTGGTATTGCAAAGTCATAGGGCAACTTGATATTTAATTTTCTAAGGGTCCACCAAACTGTCTTCCATATTGTCTGTATAATTATACTTTCCCATCAGCAGTGCATAAGTGTTCCAATTTCTCCACATCTTCTCCAACATTTGTAGTTCCTTGTTTCTTTACTACCAGCTATTCCTATAGGTGTGAGGTAGAATCATATTGTAGTTTTGATCTGCATTTACCTTATAGCTAATGAAAATGAGACTCTCTGCATGTGCATTATAGCATCTGTATTTTCTTTTTGGAAAACATGTCAATTCGTATCCTTAGCTTATTTTATAATTGGTGTTCTAGTTTGCTAGCTGCCAGAATGCAATAAACTAGAAATGAAATGGCTTTTAAAAAGGGGAATTTAATAAGTTGCTAGTTTACAGTTTCAAGACTGTGAAAATGTCCCAATTAAAACAAGTCTATAGAAATATCTAATCTAAGGCATCCAGGGAAAGATACCTTGGTTCAAGAAGGCTGATGAAGTTCACGGTTTCACTCTCAAGTGAGAAGGCACATGGTGAACACAGTCAGGGTTTCTCTCTCATCTAGAAAAGCACATGGTGAACTCAGTCAGGGTTCCTCTGTCATCTGGAAAGGCACATGATGAGCACAGCATCATCTGCTAGCTTCTCCTGGCTTCCTGTTTCATGAAGCTCCCCGGGAGACATTTTCCTTCTTCATCTCCAAAGGTCGCTGGCTGGTGGACTCTGCTTCTCATGGTTATGTCATTCTGCTCTGCTGTCTCTGAATTTGCTTTCGTTCTCCAAAATGTTTCCTCTTTTATAGGACTCCAGAAACTTGTCAAGATCCACCCAAATGGGTGGAGACATGTCATCACCTAATCCAGCTTAACAACCACTCTTGATTAAATCACCTCTCCAGCAAGATGATCTGATTAGTTTCAAACATACAGTATTGAATAGAGATTATTTTGCCTTTGTGAAATGGGATTTAGATGAAAACATGGCTTTTCTCGGGGACATACATTCTTCAAATCAGCACAACTGAGTTGCTTGTTTTGTTGAATTGTATGATTTCTTTATGTATGCAGGATATCAAATCATTACAGAATTTCTGGTTTCCAAGTATTTTGTCCCATGGTGTTGGCAGCCTCTTGACCTTTTAGGCAAAGACTTTTGAGGTACAAAAGCATTTTATTTTGATGTTCCTATTTGCATATTTTTCTTTCTTTGCACTTAAGGTGTAAAGTTTAGGAAGCTATCTCCTATTACAAGGTCTTGAAGATATTTCCATTTATTTTCTTCTAGGAGTTTTATGGTACTGGCTCTTATATTTATGTCTTTCATCCACTTTGAGTTAACTTTTTCATTCTCCTTTTGTTTTTCACCTGGGTAGGTACTTGGAATTGAATCTGGGCCTCTGGCATGGCAGGCAAGAATTCTGCCACTGAGCCACCATCACAACACCCTAAGTTAACTTTTGTAAAGGGTGTAAAGTAAGGTTGTTCTTCATTCTTTTGACTATTGACATCCAGTTATTCTACACTAATTTATTGAAAATAATATTCTGTCCCAGTTAAATGTATTTGGGTACATTGTTCAAGAGTAGCTAACCATAAATTTGGTGGTCTTTTTCTACATTCTCAATTATTTTCCATTTGCCAATACTTCTATCTTTGTGCCAGTACCATGCTGATTTGACCCTTGTGTCTTGATAATAAGCATTAAAATCAGGAACTGTTAATCCTCCTATTTCATTGTTTTTCTGGGATTTTTAGTTGATGAAGATCTCTTTCTCTTCCAGTTTGTATTTGACAATTAGCTTTTCCAAGTCTTCAAAATAGGTTGTTCGAATTCCTGTTATTTCATTGAAGCTGTAGATCAATTTGGGTAGAATTGACATTTTGACTACATTTAACCTTCCTATCTATCAATAGTGAATGTCTTTCAACTGACTTAAATCCTTTCTAATTTCTTTTAGCAATATTAGGTAGTTTTATGTGTACAAGTCTTTTCAATATAGGGTTAAGTTTATTCCTAAGTACTTGATTATTTTAGTTGCTATTTAGAATGAATTTTTTTTCTTTATTGTCTCCTCAGGTTAAGACTTGTGTATAGAAACATATCTGATTTTTGCACATTAATATTGCATCCTGCCACTTTTCTGAATTTATTAGCTCAAGAAGCATTGTCATAGATTTCTCAGGATTTTCTAAATATAGCATCATGTCATCTGAAAATAATGAAAGGTTTGCTTCTTTCTTCCTCACTTGGATAATTTTTATTTATTTTTCCTGCCTAATTGCTCTAAATAGAACTTCTAGTGCAATGTTGAATAATGGTGCGGTGGGCATCTTTGTCTCTTTCCCAATCTTAGGAAGAAGGATTTCAGCCTTTTACCTTTGAGTATGATTCTGGCTATGGGTTTTTTATATGTGCCCTTTATCTTATTGAGGAAGTTTTATTTGATTCCTAACTTTTGAAATGTTTTTATCAGAAAAAGATGGTGAATTCTGTCCAATGATTCTTCAGCATCAATCTAGATGATTAAGTATGTTTTACCTTTCAATTTGTTGATACGCTGTTTTATATTAATTGATTCTCTTGTGTTGACCAAAACTCACATTCTGGTATAATTCTCACTTGATTGTGGTGCATAATTCTCTAAATGTGTCATTGGATTCAATTTGCTAATATATGCTGAGTATATTGCATCTCTATTCTTTATGGAGATTAGCCTCTAATTTTCTTTTCTTATAGATTCTTTATGCAGTTTTTGTATTAAAGTGATGTTATCTTCATTTTTTGGAAGAGTTTTAGTAGGATTTGTTTTTGTTCTTTTTGTAATATTTGATAAAATTCTTCTGTGAAGCCTTCTGGCCTTGGGGTTTTCTTTGTAAGATTTTTGGTGGCTGATTTAATCGCTATAAGTATGCTTCATTTGTTGAGATCCCTATTTTTTCTCAATCACTGTAACTTGTTCATGTGCATCTAGGAATTTAGTCATTTCTTCTAAGCTGCCTAAATTGTTGGCTATTTGTTCATAGTATCCTCATGATTTTTATTTTACTTCTTCAGGGCCCATTGTAAGAACCCTACATCATTTCTGATTTTGTTTATTTGCATCCTCTTTTTTTTCTTTGTCACCCTAGCTAAGGGCCCACTGATTTTATTGATTTTCTCAAAGGACCAATTTTTTGTTTCATTGATTCTTTGTATTCTGTTTTTTTCCTCTCCAATTCATTTAATTCTTCTTCAATCTTTGTTACTTCTATTCCTCTATTTGTTTGGTGGTTGGTTTGCTGTTCTTTCTCTAGCTCCTCCAGTTGAGCATTTATATCCTTAAACTCCATTTTTCTTTTTAAAAATGGGCATTTAGTGCAAACAGTTACCCTCTAAACACTACCTTTGCCATGTTCCATATGTTCTGATCTGTTGTATTCTATTTACATTCATCTCTAGGTACCCACCAATTTCTCTAGTATTTTCTTCTTTGACCTGCTAATTATTTAAATATACATTATTTAATCTCCATGTATTTGTGAAAGTTCTGCATCTTTAGAGGTTATTGATTTCCTTCTTCACTCCATTTTAATCAGAGAAATAATTTCAATCTTTCTAAATTTATAAGCACCTGTTTTTCATCCAGCATATTATCTGTCATTGAGAAGATCCCTGTATCAGTAGAGAAGAATGCATTTTCTGCTGTTTTGTCATGTATTGATCTATATATGTTTCTTAGGCCTAATTATTTTATCAAGATATTTAAATTCATGATTTTCTGGCTGATCCTGTGTCTGATTGTTCTTTCTATGAAGGTGAGTGCTGTATTGACTTCTCCCACTATTATTGTTGAAAAGTCCATTACTCCCTTCAGTTTTTTCAACGTTTGCTTTGTGTACATTAGAGTTGCATAATTGGCTGCATAAACATTTATGATTGCTATTTCTTCTTGTGGAATTGTCCCTTTTATTAATATGTAGTGTCCTTTTTGTGTCTTATGATGTCTTTAGATTTAAAGTCTATTTGGTCTGATAGTAGTGAAAATATTCCAGCTTTCTTTGGCCTACAACTTTCATGGAAAACTTTTTCCATCCTTTCACTTCAATCTGTTTGCTTCCCTGGGTCTAAGATGAGTCTCTTATAAACAGTATATAGATGGGTCATATTCTTAATCCATTCTGCTGATCTATATCCTACAATTGGTGAATTTAGTCTGTTAATATTCAAAGTTGTTACTGTAAAGGTATTTCTTGTATCTACCATCTTATCCTTTGATTTATATTTGTCAAATATTTACATTCTTTTCCCTCTTTCTCTTATTATCCTTTAAGTTTCCCTTACTGGTACTATTCAATTCTGTGCCCCTCTCCAGTCCTCCAACTCTCATCTTTATTTTCACCTAATGAAGTCCCTTTAGTATTTCTTCTAGGGTCGTCTCTTGTAGAGAATTTCTCTCAGACTTTGTCATTGAAAATTTGATCACTCCCTTGCTTTTTTCAAGGACAATTTGGCTGGTTAAAGAATTCTGGGATGGAAGTCTTTCTCTTTGCAGATGTTAAATATATTAAAGACCCATCTTCTCTCCCCCTTGTCTATTGTTGAATAGTCCACAATCAGTCTTATGTGATTTCCCTTTTATGTGGTGAGTTGCTTCCCACTTGCTCCTTTTGACATTTTCTCCTTCTCTTCAACGTTTGACAGATTGATTTGTATGTGTCTGAGGGTAGGCTTATTTGGATTTATTCTATTTTGGTCCTGCTAATTTTCTTTGATTTGCATACTTATGTCTTTTATAAGGATTGGGAATATTTCCCCCATTACTTTTGCAGTCTTGTTAGCTCTTATTCTTTCTTTCTTCTTTTGTGACATTGATGATTCTATTACTTGTGCTGTACATGTTGTTCATTATTTCCCTGAGGTCCAATTCGAGTTTGTACATCTGATTTGCCATTTTTTTGTGTGTGCATTTAGATTAAATTCTCTGTCCTCTAGTTCTCTTGTTCTTTCTTCTACCTCTTCAAATCTGCTGTTGTGCATCTCTAGTATATTTTTAATTTAATCTCTGTGATATCTGTTTTTTTCCCTACTCATTCTTTCAAATTCTTCTTTATGCCCTTCTAGTTTTCTCTTGATATCCTATATGCCATTACCCAACCCACTATATTTCTTTAGGAGAGTTGTATGAACATCATTGAGTAGTTGTTCCAAAGTCTGTTTCACCTATGGTATTTCAATTTTGTCATTTGGATGAACTGTATCTGTCTGTATCTTCATAAGCTTGGTGATTTTCTGTTGATTTTGAGTTATTTAATTGTCTTGATATAGTTACCATGGAAGTTGATTTCCCTCAGAAGTATGAGGTTTTTCATTTGCTTGAATTTGTGTTGAAGTTTTCCTTTAGCTTTTGGTTTATCAGTATTTCCTGGCCAAATCAAGTCCCAAACCTCAGGCAGGGGATGCCACTCTTCTTGTGGATCTCTGAAGCTGGTGTGCCAGACTGCACTTTCTGTTTCTTACCAGCAGATGGTGCTCTTGGGCCTCATCTTCCACATAGGACTACCTCTCCCCAAGTACAGCATCTCTGTGAGACAGATGGAGACCCGGTGCAATTCCAGCCAAGTCCCTTCATCCTGGTGTGAGCATTAAGCTTCTAACCCCATAGCTGGTGGTTAGGCAGTGTGCGCTTCATTGAAGATACTTCTTGTGGGCCTGATTAGGCTGGTGTTCTCCAGGTCCTTCCTTGGAATTACCTGGGGTTGTGGAACTGGCTATGGCAGCTGCTAGTGTATACAGTCAATCAGAAATGCATGCTGGCTATGCTTGTCAATGATACAAGCTTTCTGGCCCAGTGGGCAGGAAATGGAGGCACAGGAACTTGGGCTGTGGTTTAGGTTGTGGCATGGGCATAGTGTGTGAGTGTGGGTGTAAGGGTCATGGTACAGTGTGACACAAGTGGGGTGCAATGCATGGTTTTTGGGGATGTGGGTCATGGGGCAGGGTTTGGATGGGCATATGGTGGTGTTCAGGGCATGGGGTGAGGCCCAGCCACAGGATGTGCCCTAGGACTATGCATGGTGAGGGTTGGTGTGCAGGTGTCTGGGTGTGTGGGATGTTGGCCAGAGAGTCAGGGATGGTTGGGTGAAGTGCATATGGGACTCAAGGATTGTGGGCAGTGTGTGGCATATTGGATGTAGAGGGAAGGCATTGCAGGAGATAGGCTGAAGAGGCAGTGTACATATTTGGTGGTATGTGGCCACAGGGTTGGTGGGGCTTGAGTGTGTTGGTCACAGGAGGCCAGGATTCAGGTAAGCAGTTATGTATATGCTACAGTGTGCACTGGTGTAGGCATAGGCAGTGTATTAGTTTGAAAGATGCTGGAATGCAGTATACCAAAAATGGAATGGGTTTTTCAAGGAAGAATTTAATAAATTACATATTTACAGTTCTAAGAGAGTGAAAGTATCCAAATTAAGACACCAACAGGAAGTTACCTTCACTCAAGAAGGCTAATGGGTCTAGAACATCTGTCAGCTGGGAAGTCATGTGACTGGCATCTGTTGATCCCTTGCTTTGGGGCTCTGTTGTTTTAGCCTCCATTCCTTTGGGGATTCCTCACTTTTATTCTCTGGGGCTGGCTTTCATCTCTTGGCTTTCCTCAGCTCTCTCCAGTTCTGGTTTGCTTAACAGCATATGGTAATGTGTACTGAGCTCAATATATCTCCAAACGTCTGTGACTATGTTCTCCAAATGTCTGCTTCTGTGTCAGTTGTGCTCTGAAGTTTCTGTTTGCTCCCTCTCTGAAGGCTCTGACTCTCCAAAATGTTTGCTCTTTTAAAGGATCCCAGTAAACTAATCAAGACCCACCTGAAATAAGTGGAGTTAAATCTCTAATCAAAAAGTTACACCACATTACTTCCCTAACCACAGGGAATATGTCTACCTCTCTCTCCAAATTTTCTCCAGCACTTGTATCTCTCAGTTCATTTTTAAGCAGTTTTATTCACACAACATAGAACACAACCTAAGATTGAATCAGGATTATAACATGGGTTTTCTGAGGTAAATAATTCCTTCAAACTAGCAGAGGTGGGTTGAGTGAATTGGTGGTGGAGTGTGGAGGTTGGGGTGCAGGACATGGGATGTCACTTTGGGGCCATCTTCATCCATTACAAAACATGAACATTGCCATGATAAACACCAATGTGCAAATGTCCACTCACATCCATGCTCTTAGGTCCCCAAAGTATACATCTAAATACAGGATTACAGGCATGGCAACTCACACCTAGCTTCCTGTGGAGTCACTGCTCTCAAGATTGGTTGCACCACATTACTTTCCTAACCGCAGGGAATAGGTCCATCTCTCCCTCCAAATTTTCTCCAGCATTTGCATCTCTTAGTTCATTTTTAACCAGTTTTATTCACACATCATACTGTTAACTAGAGGATTCATTTCAATTGACTGTATTTTTCACCACATGGCATCCCATTTTCAACACCTTGCAATATAGACTTTCATTTGTTACCCTACATATTTGCATATCTGTCCATTTAATTACCATCATTACCCATTCTAGGCAATGGTAGACTATACTTTCCCAGTCCTTACCCCTCGATCTTTTCTTCTGGTGTCATTCATGACAACAGCCCTCCTCACTCAACCATACTCACACTCAGTTTTGTTCAGAGTACTTACAATATTGTGCTACCACCAAATAGTACTGTGCTATCAATTTCTGGATTGTTATAATCAGTCCTGTTGAACATTCTTTACTCTTTCCGCATCAAATGCCAAATCTCTACCCTCTTTCTTTCTCCTGATAACCTGTGTTCTTAAATTTAACCCTCAAAGTAAACTCATTAATATTAATTCCTGTTAATAAGACCATACAGTATTTGCATTTTTGTATATGGCTAGTTTCACTTAGCGTATGTCATTGAGGTTCATCCACATTGTTGCAGTTTCATGACTTTAGTCTGTCCTTTAGCTGAATAAAATATCCATCATATGCATGTACTCATTTGTTTAGCCACTTGTCCATCAATGGACATTTGGGCTGTTTCCATCTCTTGACAACCACTAATGATGCCACTACAAACATTGGTGTGAAAATGTGGAATGGGATTGCTGGATCATATAACAATTCTATACTTTGCTTCCTTAGGAACAGCCAATATGCTTTTGAGTGATTACATCATTCAATGTTCCCACCCACATGAATAAGTGTGCTTCTTTCCCCACATTCACTCTAGCATTTGCAGTTTTGTTTTTTTTATAATAGGTGATATGGTTTGGATATGCATTTTCCTAATAGCAAGTGAAGTTGAGCATGTTTTATACATTTTTTAAGCCATTTGTATTTCCCCTTCTGAAAAAAATGTCTGTCCATGTTTTTGTTCAATTGGGTTCCTTATTTTTTGTTGTTGTTGAGTTGTAGTGTTTAATTTTGAAGAAATTCCATTTAGCTATTTCTTTTTTCATTGTTCATGATTTTGGGCAAAAGTTCTACAAAACCACCTCCTATAACAAAATCTGTAAGATATTTCCCTACATTTTTTCCTAAACATTTTATGGTCTTAGCTTTAATTTTTAGAGCTTTGATACTTAGTTTTTGTATAAGGTGTGAGATAGGAAGTCCTCGTTCATATTTGTTTATGGATATCCAGTTTTTGAAGAACCATTTAATGAAGTGGCTGCTCTGTTCCATTTGAATTGGCTTGACAGCCTTATGAAAGATCAATTGTATATAGATGGTAGAGTCTATTTCTGAATACTCAATTCAATTCCATTGGTTAGTATATCTATCTTCATGCCAGAATCATGCTGTTTTGACCATGGTACCTTGTAATATGCTTAAAAGTCAGGTAGTATGAAACCTCCTGCTTCATTCCTCCCTTTCAAGATACTGTCCCTTATAAATAAATTTGGTTTATGATTCTTTTATTTCAGGAAAGCATGTTGTTGTGATTTTAATCAGTACTGTATTGAAAGTATAAATTAATTAGGGTAGAATTTATATCTTAACATATTTAGTCTTCCAATCCATGAACACAGTGTGTCCTTCCATTTATTTAGATTTTTTCTGATTTATTTTAGAAACTTCTTGTCATTTTCCTTTGTTTAGGTCTTTTGGGGGCTTGGTCAAATTTCTTCATAAATATTTTATTGTTTTTTGGTATTGTTAATGAAATTTTTTTCTTGATTCTTCCTAAGATAGCTTACTAAAAATGTATAGAAACACTACCAATTTTGAGGTGCTGATCTTGTTCCCTGCTACTTTGCTGCACTCATTTATTTACTCTAATAGCTTTGCTGTAGATTTTTCAGGAATTTTGACATATATTATCATGACATCTGCAAACAGTGAAAGTTTTACTTCTTCCTTTACAATTCATATATCTTTTATTTATTTTTCTTGTTTAATTGTCGTAGGCAGAATTTCCAGCACAATGTTCAATAAAATGGTGATAGTAGGCATCCTTGTCTTGTTCTTGGTCTCAGAGGGAAAACTTTCAGCCTTTTCTAATTGAGTATGATGTTAGCTGGGGTTTTTCATATATTCCCTTTATCATGTTTCATAAGTTTTCTTTTATTCCAATCCTTTGAACTATTTTTCCCAATAAAGTATGTTAAATTTTATCAAATGCATTTTTTACATCAATCAAGATGATCATATGCTTTTTCTGCATTGATTTTTTTGGTGTGACATATTATATTAATTGCTTTTCTTCTGTTAAACCACCCTTACATACCTGCAATAAATCCCACTTTGTTGTGGATTATAATTATTTTAATGTTCTTCTGGATTTGATTTGTGAGTGTTTTTGTTGATGATTTTTGAATCCACATTTATTAAATAAGTTGATCTTTAATTTTCTCTTCTTGTAGTGTCACTTTATGGCTTTGGTATGGGTGATGTTGGCTTCATGGAATAAGATACTTAGTTTTCCTCCTCTTCAAATTTTTGAAGTGTTTTAACAGAACTGGTACTAAATCTTTCTTAAATGCTTGGTAGAATTCACATGTGAAGCCAACTGGTCCTGGATTCTTTTTTTCGGGAATGTGTTCTAGTTTGAAAGCTACTGGAATGCAATATATCAGAGATGGGATGACTCTTAAAAATGGGAATTTATTAAGTTGCAAGTTTACAGTTCTAAAACACTGAAAATGTGCAATTAAAAACAAGGCATTAGAAATGTCCAATATAAGGTATCCAGGGAAAGATACTTTGTTTCAAGAAGGCCAAAGATGATTTGTGTTTCTTTCCCAACTGGAAAGGCACATGGTAATCATGGTGACATTTGCTTTCTCTCAAGACTTCTTGTTTCATCAAGCTCTGCCAGGGGCATTTTTCTTCTTCATCTCCAAAAGCTGCATGGAATCTCCTGGCTCTCGTGGCTCTTAAGCCTTTTCCAAAATGGTCCCCTCATACCTTAAACAATTGGTCTCCTCACACAAGATTGGATTAAAAATAAATGGACATGGCTTTTCTGGGGTACATAACAGTTTCAAACTAGTAAACTAGCTAAAGGTCCAACAATTCTTTTTTTTATTTTCTCAAAGGACCACCTTCTGGTTTAGTTGATTCTCACAATTCTTTTCATGGTCCCAATTTCTTTTATTTCTCCCTACTCTTTGTTCTTTCTTTCCTTCTGTTTGCTTTGGAGTTAGTTTCTTTTCTTTTTATAGTTTCTCCAGGTAAGCATTTAATGCCTTAATTTTTGCTCTTTCTTCTTTTCAATATATGCATTTAGGACGTTATATTTCCCTCTCAGCCATGACATTGCTGCATCTTATGAGTTTTGAAATGCTGTGTTTTAATTTTCCCTTTCCTTGAGATATTTACTGACTTCTCATGTAATTTTTTCCTTGACCCACTTGTTGTTTAATACTATGTTGTTTAGTCTTCATATATTCATGAATGTCCAGGGTTTCCACCTGTTAATGATTTTCAACTTCATTCCATTAACATCTGAGAAAGTGTTTTCTATAATTTCAATCTTTTGAAATTTATTGAAACTTATTTTCAGACTTAATATGTGATCTAGCCTGAAGAATGATCCATAAGCAATTGTGAGAAATGTGTATCCTTCTGTTGTGAGGTATAATGTTCTGTAAATGTTTCTTATTTAGGTAAATTACTGTATTATTCAAAATCACTGTTTCCTTATTTTCAGTCTAGACATTCAATCAATTTATGAGAGCAGTGTATTGAAAATTCCAACTATTTTGTAAAGGGTCTTACTTCTCCTTTCAATGTTATCAGTGTATGCCTCATGTATTTGGTGTCACTCTGGTTCAGTACATAGATATTTATAATTTTTATCATGAATTCTTGATGAATTATTCCTCTAATTAATGTACAGTGTCTTTTTTACCCCTTTTAATTGTTTTTCATTTGAAGACTAATATATAATGTGTTAAAATAGTTATCGGTGCTCTTTACTAGTTTTTGATTGGGTGAAATATCTTTTTCATTCTTTCACTTTCAATCTGTTTCTGTCCTTGGTTCTAAACTGATTCCCTTGTGGAGAGCATATAGTTTGGTCCTGTTTTGCAATCCATTTTTACAGTCTATATCTTTTGATTGGGGACTTTAATCCATTAACATTTAATGTTATTACAGTAAAGCCAGTACTTTCTGCTAACATCTTGTCTTTGGGATTTTAGTGGGCATAAGTTTTTTTCTCTTTTTACCCTTACAGATAGATTTCATTCTCCATTCTTCTCCTGACATGTCTCTCCTGTGTTTTCCTAACTGTTTGTTATGCTACATTTAGTATTTCTCATAGCACTGGTCCTTTAGCCACAACCTCTTCAAATAAATGTTTGTCTGAAAATATTTTAAATTCTTCATCAATTTTGAATGACAGTTTTGTTGTGAATGGAATTCTGGTTGACCATTTTTCTCTTTCATAATCTTAAATAGATCATATCATTGCTGTCTTATCTGCATGGCTTCTACTGAGATATCTGCATATAATCTCATCATGCTTACCCTGTATATGATGGATCAATTTTCTCTTTCTAGTTTCAGATTCTGTTTGTCCTTTACTTTTGGTAATCTAATTAGTAAGTGTCTGTGTGGAGATTTATGTAGATATAATCTTTTAGGGTATGCTGCTTTCTTGGATCTGCAATTTTATGTCTTTCATAAGAGATGAAGTTTTCAGTGAATATTTCATCCATTAATCTTTCTGTCCCTTTCTTTCTCTTCTCCTTCTGAGACACCCCTACACATATATTCCTGTGCTCCATGTTGTCATTTAATTGACAATGAAATGAAATACAATGTTTAACAACTAAACAGTAAATAACATTTATTATACCTAAATCACACACCAATTAACAGGTAATCAGGTTTCATAAACTTAATTTCATTAAATTAATAAAATTAGTTTAATTTAATAAAATATTTTTGGATTACTTATTTTCTAGAAGTGTAATCAAAAAAACAAATTGAAGTTAGGCCTTGAACCACATCCACAGCAGTACTCAAAAACAGAAAGGTATAGATGTCATAGCAAAAGCAAGGTAATTTTTAAAGATGGATCCATGTCTCCTTCCCAGTTCCAGGGGAGTCAAAACTCTATCTGACTTCCTGATCCAATTTTACTGGATGACCCACTCAGCCTGTCTGATTTCCAGACTTGGAAATGGAAACATTTTCTCTATTTGTATCTTATTAAGGCACCAAGGTTCTGTTCGTGGACAAACAGAAAAACTTGGTTGCAAAGCTGCTAGACTAAAAGAGTGTAGCAGCCACAAGAGGCTTGATTACAATGCTCACTCATCATAGTAGTGTTCCAGAACTTTGGGCATTTAGATGTCCTCTCCTCTTAGAAACTTTCTGGGGTTGCCAAATTGATACGAGTGAAATTGTTGAGTTCATTGATTAATTTGTTCAAATTGTCAAACCTTTCTTGAGATGGGTACTATTTCAGAAGAGAAAGAACTTATTGCCAGGCATGTAACAGGAGATCAGATGACCTATAAGTCTAAAAATACATCTCCCTGAACTTCAATACTTCAGATCGCTGTATAGTACTAAATCATGGACTAGTTTTATGATAGTGAGCAAAATAACAAAATGACTCAAGATGTCAAGTTTACTGGTGGTCTAATTATTGAGCATGAACAGGTTGAATACATGCTTGGTCACAAATTGTGTAAGAAAATAGTTGCCTTGATATTATAACTGGCATGATTTTTAGTTTTATAATGAGGTATAGATCACTTATAGGTAAAATTGAAGCTACTCTACATGTCAGGTGGGCCAATTTTGCTTAGATCGAGCTTCATCTACCAAGATAGTTTTGGAATTGTACTGGGTTAGATTTGGGCAGTCAAGGCTCTTCAGTAATAAATATTAAGTGATACCTTTAGTGATCATAAGACTCTAAAATTGAAAAGATAAATGGGCACAAGTGAGTATCAGCCACACAGTTTTTACAATCACAATATAAAGGCAATACTGCATTTTCAGTCCTATGTTTGAATGTCTTCACACCACTTCTGTGAGAAGCAGCAGTGAGAGATCAGCTCCCTGAATGGGGGAAGACTAAAGACTGGGACAACTGAGGGTATACTTCAACACATATAAATTAGAGGACACATACCCATATTGAGGCAGACTTTTGCTGAAAAAAAAGAGAGAAATTGTACCTGCAGTCAGCCTGACCTGATGAGGTGCAGCTTGTGCTCTGAAGGCACACAGCTATGAGGATGGTAATGTCACTGAATTGGGAGGTAAAAGGGTAGTGTAGTGTTAGAATTCTCACCTGCCATTTGGGAGACCAGGGTTCAATTCCTACCCCATGCACTTTCCCCAGAACAAACAAAAAGCAAACAAATGAAAAACCAAACAAAAACAAAAATTCAACAAATGTTGCTGCAATAAGGGGATACTCACATGGGAAAAGAATGAAATGTGACCCTGTCATACAGCATATAAAGAAAAAAAGTTATTGAACAATGCTGTCCAATGAGCAGAGCATAAAATGCAAAAGAATTGAATGAATTTTTGAAAGACTACCCCCAACATTATTTCAGGCTGACTGGAACGGGTCTATACCCACTGCATGGGAACCCAATACTGCTTTGGCTGATAAGCATGGATAACCCAGCTATTAATGCAGTGACCTTAAACAATCCTAGGTCTTGAGGATGATGATAAACAGAGCAACAATAGGAGAAAGCAGGCTTCTTTTCCCCACAGAGACATTGCTGTAGTGCTCAGTGTCTGCTCCCATCTCTGAGGCCAAACACTGTACATGCTGGTTCTGGAAGTGACTGTGTAGAAGAACAAAACTGAAACTGGCTGGCAAGAGAGATGAACAGATGGAGATCAAACCTGACCAATAGGAAAATTCCAAACAAAAGAAATAAAATGACCTCTATAATAAACTAAACATGAAAATCAGATACGCTGACACCAGCAAAAAGTCACAACTTATAGCAGTAAAAATGAAGATCTGTTCCAACCAAAGGAACAAGCTAACCCCTCAACTGAGAGTCATGAATTGAAATAAATATTTAATGATGCTAGAACATATCTTCTAAATCAATTCAATGAATTGAAGGTAAATATGAAAAAAAACCATGAAGATTATAAAGAAAACACAAGGTGCCATACTGAAGAACTTGAGTGCTTGACTAAACTGATGGCAGAACTTATGGTAATGAAAGAAAACATACAAGTGATTAAAAGCAAAATTAGGACATATAGCAGCAGATTTTAAGAGGGAGAAGAAAAGAATAGTGAATCAGAAAACAGGATACCTGAAATTGTATACAAAAAATAAGATTGGGAAAAATTTGAGCAAGCTCTTAGGAAACAGAATGACAATATGGAGTGCATGAGTATACATGCTATGAGTGTTTCATAAGGAGAATAGAGAGGGAAGTAGGCAGAAAGAAAAATGGAGGAGATAATCAATGAAATTTTCCCAACTCTTATAATTGACCTAATACTACTGGTCCAAGAAGTGCAGCATACCCTAAACAGAATAGATCTAAATAGACCTATGCCTAGACACTTAATAATCAGATGGATAAAAGTAAAGACAGAGAATTCTGAAAACAGCAGGAGAAAAGCACATACATTTTCCCTTTCACATACAAGAAAATCGTGGTACAACCAAGTGCAGCTCTCAGCAGAAAGCATGGAGGCAAAAAGGCAATGGGACAATAGATTTAATACATCGAAAGAAAATGTTATCAATCAAGAGTTATGTATCTGGTTTCCACTTTGATATCATTTATATGACTTGCTGAAGAGGTTGAAATTACAGAATTGATCTGTCACTACTGGAGGTAAGAGCCCATGAGAGTTTGACATCTCTCATGTAGCAGCATCAAGGGATTATATGGAGTGATGGAACTTTTCTGTATCCTGATTTTTGTGGTAGTATTTGGTGAATACTCATGGAAATGTGCACAAAAATGAAGTATATTTTACTTTGTTAGGAAGGGCCCAGAAACAATGGAACAAAACCAATAAAGTTGTAGATGTTTCAAATATTTTTCATGCTCTCTTGTCTCTTGGTAAACTTTAACTTACTTTCAATCTTTATGAATTTCTTATTCTTGACATTTCATAAAAATGGAATCATACAATAATAGTTCTTTTGTTTCTGGCTAATCTTACTCAACAAAATGTTTCAGCATATACTGTTCTGGCATCAAAATTCAGTTCTGATATTTTGTACAACAAGGATAAACGTCAAAACATCCATAAAATTTGAAATAAAACTAATTAATTAATAATAATATGGTGATAAGGCATAATAATATCAGAAATATCTACCATAAGAAATAATCCAAAATACATGCTAAGGACAGATTATTTTTATTTTATAGATATCAAAATATCTGCTTGTCTTGCATGTGTGATAAAACATGTTTTGTGTTGGCTTATGTTGGCTTGAAACTGTTGTGTACTCAAAATATCCATGTTCTTTAATCCTCATTCAATACTGATGGGGGAGTCATTTGGTTAGATTGTTTCCATTGAAATGTGACCCATCCAGTAAGGGTGGAACCTTTTATTTAGATGTTTTCCACGGAAATTTATCTCCACCATTTCAAGGTGTGGTTACATACTGGAGTCTGCTAAGAGGGAAGCATTTTAGAGAAAGCTTCAGAACCCAGACAGTCAGAAACCTTTTGAAATGGAGAAAGAAAACAACCTCAAGGAATAGGTTTGAAATGAGAAGCCACAGACCCCAGGTGATGTTAGCCATGGGCTTTCTAACCTGACACAAGTGTGGCAGATCCATTGGCCTTTCCTGAATCAAGGTAACTTTCTCTGGATGCTTCAGTTTGGATATTTTTAGAGCATTAGAACTGTAAACTTGCTACTAAATTTCCTTTTTAAATAGTTTATACATTCCATTTCTCATATATTGCATTTCTGCAGCTTTAACAAATTAAAACAGATTTGATGCCAAGGAAGTGGGGGCACTACTGCACTTTGCAAATAGCAAACATTTGTAAATGTTTTTTAATGGATAAGAAAAATATTCCCAAAGAATTGTGAACAGCTTGAATTAGAGGACCTATAATGCCTGTTCAAGTTTGCTAGCTGTTGGAATGCAACACACCAGAGATGGATTGTCTTTTAATAAAAGGGAATTTATTTTGTTAGTTCTTCAGAGGAAAGGCAGCTAACTTTCCACTGAGTTCTTTTTTATGTGGGAAGGCACAGGATGGTCTCTGCTGGTCTTCCCTCCAGGCCTCTGGGTTCCAAGCACTCCCCTTGGGGTGATTTCTTTCTGTATCTCCCAAGGCCTGGGCTGAGCTGTGAGTGCTGAGATGAGGTATGCTGAGATGCTTGGGCTGTGCTACATTTGGCTCTCTCATTTAAGCACCAGCCAATTAAGTTAAACATCATTTATTGCAGCAGGCATACCTCCTAACCGACTGCAGATGTAAATCAGCAACAGATGAGGATCACATACCATTGGCTCATGTCCACAGAAACAGAACAAGGTGCCTTCACCTGGCCAAGTTGACAGCTGAATCTAACTACCACAATGCCTTAAAGAGAATGTTGGTAGAATTGTGGACTCCAAGGATGATTCTGATAAGACCTTAGACAGAAATGATGCTTGTGTTATTGCAAACTTATACACTTATGCAGATTTTTAAAATGCCTAAAATTTTTAATTTTCTGCCTCGGAATCATTTAAATTTTTGACTGAATGCATACCTCTATTATGATTTCACTACCTAAAATAAAACAGCATTTGTATTAAACAGATACATTGAAAAATATGTTGAGAACTTTACATAAGTACTATGAAATCCTTCAGAGTTAGCATTTTTGTCAACTTTGTCTAAATAATGAAATTACCATCATTTTGAAAAGTTAATAAAATATATTCATCTCAATATTTTGATTTACATTTATTTTATCACAATTACCTAAGGTTTTGCTGAATTGTGATTTTATCTTTTTGCTTTATTGAATGATTTCATTTTTTCTATTTTTATAAATGGATAAGAAATTTCATGTTAACTATTTTATGCATTCCCAATATATTTTTAGAACTGTACACAAACAAATGCAATAAAGAGATTTTTCTATATGCCAGAAGTCCATATAATAAATATATAATAAAATTGCTATAATTTGAATTTGTGCCACACTTAAAAATTCTTTTAACAAATGAAAAATGTGAAAACACTTTGTTAAAAATGTTTTAACAAAAAATAAATGTGGAGATGATAATTGACCACACAGGTCTGAAAGACAAATATGTGGAACTTCAATAAATTGAAGCAGTTTATTGATTAAGCAAAAGACTAAAAAATGAAGATACAAGATAGGAAATGAAAACATAAATAGACCTGAAAAACACTGAATAGTGCACAGAGAAATAAACGAGGTTTCATACACATACACACACTTACACACATGTGCAAAATTTAAGCTATAGCAAATTAATTATTATGGAGAATAGAGAATAAAAAGAAAAAGTGGCTGACATTTCCTTAAAACTATAAAACATGTGAACCCATGTGTTCAGAAACAGAAAAACATTTCAATTAAGATATAGAAAAAGGAATAAATATCTGATGTTTGGACATTTTTGTTTACCCTTCAAAGCTACCTTTTGTCTTTCTCAAGTCTTCTTTGTTACCTGGAGTCTAAAGAAATTGGACTGCAACAAAGAGCTTTCTGTTTTTGGTTTTGTTGAATATGCCCAAGATGTAAGTACTGGTTTGAGACTGTAATATACAGAAGAGAAGCTATGTTCTTCTAATCATGATTCAGTCTTTCAGGGCAGACCTATTGTTTAGAGTAGAAACTTTGATTAGGCTGTTTCTTTGGAGATGTAATCCACTGAGTTGTGACTGAGCATTTGATTAGATTATTTCCATGGTGTTGTGACTCCACACATGCAGTGTGGACCTTAGTTTACTAGAATCCTCAAAAGAGCCAACACAAGGAAAGATTTTTGGAGGAAGACCAGACAAAGGCATTTAGAGATGCTGGGAGTGCTGACACAGATGCTTGGAAAATCATTAGAAACCAGATCCCAACAAATATTGCCAGGTACTTTCCCTGATATGCTAAGCAACTCAGAACTTGGAGAAAGCCAATACTGAGAATCTAAGAGAAAGCCTCCAGATGCTTGGAGAGGAAGCCACTGAAATCAGAACCTCAATGCAATGAACCATGAGCAAGGACCTCAGGCACCAGCCACATCACTTCCTAGTGGACAGAGAAATCCTAGACACAATTTGGCTTTTCTTCAGGGTCAAGGTATCTATCTATGGATGCCTTAGTTTGGACATTTTTATAGCCTTAGTACTTGTCATGGTTAGGGACAGGTGTCAACTTGGCCAAGTTGTGGTACCTGTTCATCTGATTGGGCAAGCGCTGGCCTGTCTGTTGCAATGAGGACATTTCATAGGATTAGGTTATGATCATATCAGCTACATCCACATCTGATTCCATTTGTAATCAGCCAAAGGGGAGTGTCTTCTGCAATTAGTGATGCTAAATCCAATCATGGGAAGCCTTTTAAGGAGGACTCAGAGGAGACAGGTTGCATTCCTGCTTTGGCTGGTGAGCCTCTCCTGTGGAGTTCATACAGGCCATCCATTGGAGTCGTTGGCTTCGCAGCCTGCCCTGTGGATTTTGGACTCTGCATTCCTATGGTCACGTGAGACACTTTCATTAATTTTATATTTGCAAGTGTTCCCTGTTGATTCTGTTTCTCTAGAGAACCCTAACTAATACATCTTGGTACCGGGAGTGGTTCTTAAGGAACAGAATCTTAAAAATGGGTTTTTATGAATGGTTTTCTACTCTGACTGGGCTCAGAGACACTAAGGACTCTGATTCCCGTAATCAGAATGACACTCCCAATCCACGGACTGAGTTGGCAAAGGAGATAGTCAAAATATCATCATTCGATTCTCCTAATGCTTCACTTGTACGAAGCCAGACTCTGGGGGATAATGTTTTTGACACCTTTACAGAGTTTTGTAGAAATAAGAGTTATAGAGATGTTGGTTGGTTGTTGTTAGATACACTGTCTACATTAAAGGGTGAAAGGGATGGGCTTAAGGCTTCAAACAAGAAGCTTAAGTGCCGTCTGAAAGATTAGAGGTTTCTATGAGTATCCTGAAGGAAAATTTTATTTCCTGTAGCCGTAGACTTGAGATCTCTGAAAATCAGACTCAGAATCTTATTGTTAGAGTAGCAACTTTACAACGTAAACTGAAATCTCAGTCTTGCGTGGTGTCTGCCGTTAAAGTGAGGGCATTGATTGGAAAGGAGTGGGACCCTGAAAAATGGGATGGTGACATATGGATTGATAATGATGTTGGGGGTGAGGTTGAAACCCTAGACCATGCTGAGCCTTCTTTAGATAACCCTGTAATAGTCTGCCCTGAGGACATAGCCGCCCCACCTCCAGCCTGCCTTGAGGAATTGGCCACCCAACCTCCTCCTGAAGGGATTAGCCCTAGAGTTATTAATCCTGTTTCACCATATGAAACTGCAAATGAAAGCCCTGAAGCAAATGGCTTGGAAGATATTTCTAATTCTTTTCATGACCCACCCCCACCACCCCTCATTTCTTCTAGACCTATAACTAGACTAAAGTCCCAACAGGCCCCTAAAGGTGAGGTACAAAGTATCACACATGAGGAGGTACGTTATACTCCAAAAGAACTGTGTGAGTTTTCCAATTTATATAGACAGAAATCAGGGGAATATGTGTGGCAATGGATTTTAAGAGTTTGGGATAATGGTGGGAGGAATATAAGGCTGGATCAGGCTGAATTTATTGATATGGGCCCACTAAGCAGAGATTCTGCATTCAATGTTATAGCTAGAGCAGTTAGAAAAGGTGTTAACAGCTTGTTTGGGTGGTTGGTTGAAACATGGATCAAAAGGTGGCCAACATTACCTGAGGTTGAAATGCCAGAACTGCCCTGGTATAATGTAGATGAGGGGATCCAGAGGCTTAGAGAGATTGGGATGTTAGAGTGGATTTATCATGCAAAGCCTGCTCTTACACCCCAGGAATGTCCAGAGGATGCACCTTTTACCAGAACAGTGAGAAATAAATTTGTGAGACTAGCACCATCATCCCTCAAGAGCTCTGTGGTTGCACTTCTCTGTAGGTCAGATATTACTGTAGGAACTGCTGTCACTGAGCTGGAATCCTTAAACACAATGGGGATGACAGGATCCCGAGTTGGCAGAAGCCAGGTGGCAGCACTTAATCACCAAAGACAGGGTAGACGTGGGTATTATAATAGACAACAAACACAAAGGAGGCATCAAAATTATATGACACGCAGAGATTTGTGGCATTGGCTAGTAAATCATGGGGTGCCTAGAAATACAATAGAAGGGCAGCCTACAAAATTCTTGTTGGAGCTGTATAAACAAGAGTTCTAGGTCAAGGGAACAGAAGTCTAACCTGAATTACAAAAACACAGAGTCACGGCCCCTTAACCAATTTCCAGACTTGAAACAGTTTACAGACCCTGAGCCCCTTGAATGAAGGGGAGGCCAGGTCCCTATGGGGGAGAAACCTGTTACACTGCCACAAATTTATACTGTTAACATTCCTCTAAGTCTTCCCCAAGGAGACCGACGGCCTTTTACCAGGGTAACTGTGCATTGGGGAAAAGGAAATGATCAGATATTTCGGGGATTATTAGACACTGGTTCAGAAGTGACATTAATTCCAGGGGACCCAAAACATCATGCTGGACCACCAGTCAGAGTGGGGGCTTATGGAGGCCAGGTGATCAATGGAGTTTTAGCTCAGGTCCGTCTCACAGTGGGTCCAGTGGGCCCCCGGACCCATCCTGTAGTTATTTTCCCAGTTCCAGAATGCATCATTGGCATAGACATACTGAGCAACTGGCAGAATCCCCACGTTGGTTCTCTAACTCGTGCAGTGAGGGCTATTATGGTGGGAAAGGCCAAGTGGAAGCCACTAGAACTGCCCCTACCAAGCAAAATAGTTAATCAAAAGCAATATCGTATTCCTGGAGGGATTGCAGAGATTACTCTCACTCTTAAGGACTTGAAAGATGCAGGGGTGGTGATTCCCACCACATCCCCGTTCAACTCTCCTATTTGGCCTGTGCAGAAAACAGATGGGTCTTGGAGAATGACAGTGGATTATCGTAAACTCAACCAGGTGGTAACTCCAATTGCAGCTGCTGTTCCAGATGTAGTATCATTGCTTGAGCAAATCAATACATCCCCTGGTACCTGGTATGCAGCTATTGATCTGGAAAATGCTTTTTTCTCAATAGCTATTAGTAAGGACCACCAGAAGCAGTTTGCTTTCAGCTGGCAAGGTCAGCAATATACTTTCACTGTCCTACCTCAGGGGTATATCAACTCTCCAGCCCTATGTCACAATCTTGTTCGCAGAGACCTTGATAATTTCTCCCTCCCACAAGACATCACACTGGTCCATTATATTGATGATATCATGTTGATTGGACCTAGTGAGCAAGAAGTAGCAACTACTCTAGATTTACTGGTAAGGCATTTGCGTGTCAGAGGATGGGAGATAAATCCAACAAAAATACAGGGGCCTTCCACCTCAGTAAAATTTTTAGGTGTCCAGTGGTGTGGGGCATGTCGAGATATCCCTTCTAAGGTGAAGGATAAATTGCTGCATCTGGCCCCTCCCACATCCAAAAAAGAGGCACAACGCCTAGTTGGCCTTTTTGGACTTTGGCGACAACATATTCCTCATTTGGGTGTGCTAGTCTGGCCCATTTATCGAGTGACCAGAAAAGCTGCTAATTTTGAGTGGGGACCTGAACAAGAGGAGGCTCTGCGACAGGTCCAGGCTGCTGTGCAAGCTGCTCTGCCACTTGGGCCATATGATCCAGCAGATCCAATGGTGCTGGAAGTGTCAGTGGCAAATAGAGATGCTGTCTGGAGCCTTTGGCAGGCCCCTATAGGAGAATCACAACGCAGACCCTTAGGATTTTGGAGCAAAGCCTTCCCATCTGCTGCAGATAACTACTCTCCTTTTGAGAAACAGCTTTTGGCCTGCTACTGGGCCTTAGTAGAGACTGAACGCTTAACCATGGGCCACCAAGTTACCATGAGACCTGAGTTGCCTATCATGAGTTGGGTGTTGTCTGACCCACGAAGCCATAAAGTTGGGCGTGCACAGCAGCACTCTATTGTAAAGTGGAAATGGTGTATATGAGATAGAGCCAGAGCATGTCCTGAAGGCACAAGTAAGTTACATGAAGAAGTGGCACAAATGCCCATGGTTTCCAGTCCTGCTGCCACATTACCTTCTCTTTCCCAGAACAGAGCTATGGCCTCTTGGGGTGTTCCTTACTGTGAATTGACTGAGGAAGAGAAAACTCGGGCCTGGTTTACAGATGGTTCAGCACGATATGCAGGTACCACCCGAAAGTGGACAGCTGCAGAATTACAACCCCTTTCTGGGGTGTCCTTGAAGGACAGTGGTGAGGGGAAATCCTCCCAGTGGGCAGAACTTCGAGCAGTGCACCTGGTTGTTCATTTTGCTTGGAAGGAAAACTGGCCAGAGGTGCGTTTGTATACTGACTCATGGGCTGTTGCTAATGGTTTGGCTGGATGGTCAGGGACTTGGAAAGACCATAATTGGAAAATTGGTGACAAAGAGGTCTGGGGAAGAAGTATGTGGATAGACCTTTCTGAGTGGGCTAAAAACATGAAGATATTTGTGTCCCATGTGAATGCACACCAGAGGGTGACTTCAGCAGAGGAAGATTTTAATAATCAAGTGGATAAGATGACCCGTTCTATGGATACCAGTCAGCCTCTTTCCCCAGCAACTCCTGTTATTGCCCAATGGGCTCATGAACAAAGTGGTCATGGTGGTAGGGATGGAGGTTATGCATGGGCTCAGCAACATGGACTTCCACTCACCAAGGCTGACCTGGCTACAGCCACTGCTGAGTGCCCAATCTGCCAGCAGCAGAGACCCACACTCAGCCCCCGATATGGCACCATTCCCCGAGGTGACCAGCCAGCTACATGGTGGCAGGTTGATTACATTGGGCCACTCCCTTCATGGAAGGGGCAGCGATTTGTTCTAACTGGAATAGACACATACTCTGGATATGGGTTTGCTTTCCCTGCACACAATGCTTCTGCCAAAACTACTATCCGTGGGCTTACAGAATGCCTTATCCATCGTCATGGTATTCCACATAGCATTGCTTCGGATCATGGAACACACTTCACAGCAAATGAAGTGCGGGAATGGGCACATGCTCATGGAATTCTCTGGTCTTACCATGTTCCCCATCATCCAGAAGCTGCTGGATTGATAGAACGGTGGAATGGCCTTTTGAAAACTCAATTACGGTGCCAACTAGGTGGCAAAAACTTGATAGGCTGGGTTAATGTTCTCCAGGAAGCTGTGTATGCTCTGAATCAGCGTCCACTGTATGGTGCTGTTTCTCCCATAGCCAGGATCCATGGGTCCAGGAACCAAGGGGTGGAAATGGGTGTGGTGCCACTCACTATTACTCCTAGTGATCCACTAGGAAAATTTTTGCTTCCTGTCCCTGCTACCCTGAGTTCTGCTGGTCTACAGGTTTTAGTTCCAAAACGGGGTGTGCTTTCTCCAGGAGAAACAACAGTGATAGCACTGAACTGGAAGTTAAGATTGCCACCTGGCCACTTTGGGTTACTTATGCCTCTGGATCAACACACCAAGAAGGGGATTACATTATTGTCTGGGGTAATTGACCCTGACTATCAGAAGGAAGTAGGACTGCAACTACATAATGGAGGTAAAGAAGAGTTTTCTTGGAATACAGGAGATCCCCTGGGGCGTCTATTAGTACTACCATGCCCTGTGATTAAAATCAATGGAAAACTGCAACAACACAATCCAGGCAGGACCACTAATGGCTCTGAGACTTCAGGAATGAAGGTTTGGATCACCCCACCAGGCAAAGAACCACGGCCAGCTGAAGTGCTTGCTGAGGGGAAAGGGAACATGGAATGGGTAGTGGAAGAAGGTAGTGATAAATATGAACTTCGACCACGTGATCAGTTACAGAAACGAGGACTGTAATGCTGTTTTGTTTGTGTTATACTATTTAAGTTGTAAGATATCAAGTTTAAGAATGAATGTTGCCCAAGGATTTGCACGCTATTCTGGAGAGATTTAATGTGTTTCCAGTTATATGCAGGACAGTTGAGTATTGTCAGGTAAAAGAAAAAAATGTGTGCTTATTTGTTTTCATTTGGAAATTAAGTATGGTCTAAGGTGATATATATATGTATGTATCTGCCAAGTTGACAAGGGGTGGACTGTCATGGTTCGGGACAGGTGTCAACTTGGCCAAGTTGTGGTACCTGTTCATCTGATTGGGCAAGTGCTGGCCTGTCTGTTGCAATGAGGACATTTCATAGGATTAGGTTATGATCACATCAGCTACATCCACAGCTGATTCCATTTGTAATCAGCCAAAGGGGAGTGTCTTCTGCAATTCGTGATGCTAAATGCAATCATGGGAAGCCTTTTAAGGAGGACTCAGAGGAGACAGGTTGCATTCCTGCTTTGGCTGGTGAGCCTCTCCTGTGGAGTTCATACAGGCCATCCATTGGAGTCGTCGGCTTCGCAGCCTGCCCTGTGGATTTTGGACTCTGCATTCCTACGGTCACGTGAGACACTTTCATTAATTTTATATTTGCAAGTGTTCCCTGTTGATTCTGTTTCTCTAGAGAACCCTAACTAATACAGTACTGTAAACTTGTAACTTAATAAATCCCCTTTATAAAAGTCAGTCCATTTCCTGTATATTTCATTCCATCAGCGTTAATAAAGTGGAACAAGGGGTCTTTCGCAAAAATCAGATGACAGGAGATTAGTGTTTTCAAAAGAGTTTAGTCTCAGTTCTTATTTTGTGGATAACCCTGAGGCTGCTGCACTTTTAACTGAAGCTCACTGCCCTTTTCAAGCATCCCCTCAATCTAGCTCTCACCTCTTATTTCCTTTTTACTTCTTTTTCCTTCCACTCACCATTCTGTATTGATGGGTATTCTACAAAATAAATGGCGTATACTCTTCAAAATGTTTTCAATGAACAAAGACTCCGTCTCTTCAAGATTAAAAGGATATATTCATTGAATAATTGTTTATTGGATATTAAAATGCAGGTACAGACATACATATAAATGAAAATGTAAATATAGAGAAATTTTTTATTGAGATATTTTGCAACATTCACATAAGGTATGGAAATGTGTAATAGTGATGAATCTAGTATTTATCTCTCTATGGTATTACTTGCTTTTCAATCTATTGTTATTAATTTATACTTATTCAATCTAGGTTACATATATTCAATCTGGTGGTGGTCACATTTCATTTTTTTGCCATGTGAGTATCCTGTTATTGCAGCACCATTTATTGAATTTTTGTTTGTTTTTTTATTTCTTTGTTTGCTTATTTGCTTTAAGAAGTACAAGGGACTCACGTGACATGCCTGGCTGCGACGTGAGCACCAGACACGGGCTCCCACCCTCCCAGCTGTGCCCCTGGCACTGTCGGCTCGCGTCTCTGGACTCTTTATTGTTGCTCCAGGTTCCTTCAGGCCTGTGCATCTGTTGTTCCTGACACTCTTCAAGGTTAGAAAAAGGATAGGAACTTGCTCAGAATCTTTGCAGGACAGGACAAGGAAGGGAAATCTCAACATGGAAGGACTCTACAATGAAAGTGAAATTAAGCCTGAAAAGCAAGACAAGATGGAAAATGAAGAACAGCCACACGATGAGGGAAAGACAGAAGCAGCTTGTACTCTGGAAAACAAGGAAATGTTAGAAAATGAGGGAAAAGCAGAAAATAGGAAAAAGACATAAGATAAGGAAATGCTGAAGGACAAAGAAAATCCAGAGAAGGAGGGAAAGTCAGAGAATAGCAGAAAACCAAAAGAAGGAAATCCAGAGAGCAAACCAAGCATGGCAGTAAAGCGCCCAGCTGAGGATGGTGTACCCAGAAAAGCAAAAAGAAAAACCAACAAAGGGCTAGCTGAGTATCTCAAGGAATATAAGGAGGCCATACATGATATGCATTTGAGTAATGAGGAGATGATAAGAGAATTTGATGAGATGGCTAGGGTGGAGGATGAGGTGAAAAAAACCAAACAGAAATTGGGGGGGGGGTTATGTGGATGCAAAACAGTTTACAGAACCCTTTCCACCCAAGGGGCCCAAGGGAGCTCAGGGGTGGCTGTAGGGCCTCACAAAGGGGCTTTGAAGACATTCCTTATGTGTAGTGCCTTTGGGCTTCACTTGTGTTTTGACTGATAAGAACATAGCCAACTCTGCTTTCTTATTCCTTGCATTTCCCAGGCAGGCATTTGCTAGCTCTATGCTTTAACCTTATGCTGATACTTTGCTTTAGGTGTCCCATTACCAGCTGCCTTTTGACCGACTTGCAGCGGTCTGTGTTTCAGTAGGGTATTTTCATCCATTGCATGGAAAAAAATGTTTATGATACATTGCTAAATTAAAAAAAACTCGTTTGCAGAACCAAAAAAAAAAAAGAAGTACAAGGGTGGGGAATTGAACCTGGGTCTCCTGAATGCCAGGCAAGAATTCTACCACTGAATTATACTTGCACCCATTTCAATATAGGTTTTCTTTAAGATTACTTTAATTTTACTGCTTTCCTATCATGCTCAAACCCTGTTACTTTGAATAAAAAGGAATTTTTCAACCATTTTCATTCTTTCTGCTATTAATTCCATTTTTATATTAATATTTGTCAATATGTATCTTGGACTGGGAGAGTTCTGTAACTACTGGAAGGCTGGCCTTTTTCTGAAACCTTCAAAGTGGGACAACAATTTTATCATTGCCTTCACAGTCCAAAATCCTGCATCATATTTTCTATTATTTTTTCAGGAGTCACAGTACATGTTCTCTGTCTCAAATCCATTGCCTGAAAATAATTTTCTCCTACATTTTACTCATTACAAATTTTGCAAAATGATATACATGTTTGGAGAGTTAGCACTATGATACTGTTTATGTTGCTATGTCTAGATGTGCAAGTCCTCACTTTGTTTTAATATAAAATATAATGTTTTGTGCATAAGACAAAGAAAAATACAAATGAAATTAAACAAAATATATTTCTTGTTACAATGACATGTAAAACACATTTATCTCTACTTTTTTCCCTTAAAGTAATAAAATGAGAATGAAAAAATATCTCGAGGTGAATGAAAATGAAAACCCAACATATCAAAACCTATGGGACACAACAAAGGTAGTGCTAAGGGGGAAATTTATTGCCTTAAGTGCCTATATCAGAAAAGAAGAAAAGGCAAAAATTCAGGAATTAACTGTCTGCTTGAAAGAGCTGGAGAAAGAACAGCAAACTAACCCCAAAGCAAGCAAAAGGAAAGAAATAACAAAGATTAGAGCAGAAATAAATGAAATTGAGAACATGAAAACAATAGAGAAAATCAATAAGACCAGAAGTTGGTTCTATGAGGAAATCAATAAGATTGATGGGCCCTTAGCAAGATTGACAAAAAGAAGAAGAGAGAGGATGCAAATAAATAAGATCAGAAATGGAAGAGGAGACATAACCACTGACCTCACAGAAATAAAGGAGGTAATAACAGGATACTATGAACAACTTTATGCTAATAAATACAACAATGTAGATGAAATGGACAAGTTCCTAGAAAGGCATGAACAACCAACTTTCACTCAAGAAGAAATAGATGACCTCAACAAACCAATCACAAGTAAAGAAATTGAATCAGTCATTCAAAAGCTTCCCAAAAAGAAAACTCCAGGACCAGATGGCTTCACATGTGAATTCTATCAAACATTCCACAAAGAATTAGTACCAACTCTCCTCAAACTCCTCAAAAAATTGAAGTGGAGGGAAAGCTACCTAATTCATTCTATGAAGCCAACATCACCCTCATGCCAAAACCAGGCAAAGATATTACAAAAAAGAAAACTACAGACCAATCTCTCTAATGAATATAGATGCAAAAATCCTCAAAAAAATTCTAGCAAATCGAATCCAGAAACACATTAAAAAAATTATACATCATGACCAAGTAGGATTCATCCCAGGTATGCAAGGATGGTTCAACATAAGAAAATCAATTAATGTAATACACCACATCAACAAATCAAAGCAAAAAAATCACATGATCATTTCAATTGATGCAGAGAAGGCATTTGACAAGATTCAACATCCTTTTCCTGTTGAAAACACTTCAAAGGATAGAAATACAAGGGAACTTCCTTAAAATGATAGAGGGAATATATGAAAAACCCACAGCTAATATCATCCTCGATGGGGAAAAATTGAAAACTTTCCCCCTAAGATCAGGAACAAGACAAGGATGTCCACTATCACCACTGTTATTCAACATCGTGTTGGAGGTTCTAGTCAGAGCAATTAGACAAAAAAAAAAAAAAAGAAGTACAAGGCACCAAAATTTGAAAGGAAGAAGTAAAACTATCACTGTTTGCAGATGATATGATACTATATGTCGAAAACCCAGAAAAATCCACAACGAAACTACTAGAGTTAATAAATGAGTACAGGAAAGTAGCAGGTTACAAGATCAACATTCAAAACTCTGTAGCATTTCTATACATTAGCAATGAACAAGCTGAGGGGGAAATCAAGAAAAAAATTCCATTTACCATTGCAACTAAAAGAATAAAATACTTAGGAATAAATTTAACTAAAGAGACAAAAGACCTATACAAAGAAAACTACAAAAAACTGTTAAAAGAAATCACAGAAGACCTAAATAGATGGAAGGGTATACCGTGTTCATGGATTGGAAGACTAAATATAGTTAAGATGTCAATCCTACCTAAATTGATTTACAGATTCAGTGCAATACCAATCAAAATCCCAACAACTTATTTTTCAGAAATAGAAAAACCAGTAAGCAAATTTAATTGGAAGGGCAGGGTGCCCTAAATTGCTAAAGATATCTTGAGGAAAAAAACAAAGCTGGAGGTCTCACGCTGCCAGACTTTAAGGCATATTATGAAGCCACAGTGGTCAAAACAGCATGGTATTGGCATAAAGATAGATATATCAACCAATGGAATTGAATAGAGTGCTCAGATATAGACCCTCTCATCTATGGACATTTGATCTTTGATAAGGCAGTCAAGCCAATTCACCTGGGACAGAACAGTCTCTTCAATAAATGGTACCTAGAGAACTGGATATCCATATGCAAAAGAATGAAAGAGGACTCGTATCTCACACCCTATACAAAAGTTAACTCAAAATGGATCAAAGATCTAAACATTAGGTCTAAGACCATAAAACAGTTAGAGGAAAATGTAGGGAGATATCTTATGAAACTTAGAATTGGAGGGCGTTTTATGGACCTTAAACCTAAAGCAAGAGCACTGAAGAAATAAGTAAATAAATGGGAGCTCCTCAAAATTAAACACTTTTGTGCATCAAAGAACTTCATCAAGAAAGTAGAAAGATAGCCTACACAATGGGAGACAATATTTGGAAACGACATATCAGATAAAGGTCTAGTATCCAGAATTTATAAAGAGATTGTTCAACTCAACAACAAAAAGACAGCCAACCCAATTACAAAATGGGAAAAAGACTTGAACAAACACCTATCAGAAGAGGAAATACAAATGGCCAAAAGGCACATGAAGAGATGCTCAATGTCCCTGGCCATTAGAGAAATGCAAATCAAAACCACAATGAGATATCATCTCACACCCACCAGAATGGCCATTATCAACAACAACAAAAAAATGACAAGTGCTGGAGAGGATGCGGAGAAAGAGGCACACTTACCCACTGTTGGTGGGAATGTCAAATGGTGCAACCACTGCGGAAGGCAGTTTGGCATTTCCTCAAAAAACTGAATATAGAATTGCCATATGACCCAGCAATACCTTTGCTATTGGTATTGGACTTAAGGGCAAAGACACAAACGGACATTTGCACACCAATGTTTATAGCAGTGTTATTTACAGTTGTAAAGAGATGGAAACAGCCAAAATGTCCATCAACAGACGAGTGGCTAAACAAACTGTGGTATATACATACGATGGTTATTATGCAGCTTTAAGACAGAATAAACTTATGAAGCATGTAATAACATGGATGGACCTAGAGAACATTATGCTGAGTGAGACTAGCCAAAAACTAAAGGACAAATACTGTATCATCCCACTGATGTGAACCAACATTAGAGAATAAACTTGGAATATGTCATTTGTAACAGAGACCAGCAGGAGTTAGAAAGAGGGTAAGATAATGGGTAATTGGAGCTGAAGGGATACAGACTGTGCAACAGGACTAGATACAAAAACTCAAAAATGGACAGCACAATACTACCTAATTGTAATGTAATTAGGTTAAAACACTGAATGAAGCTGCATCTGAGCTATAGTGGTTATTTGTTTGTTTGTTTGTTTGTTTTTATATATATTTTTGTGTTTTTTATTTTTATTTTTTCTCTATATCATCATTTTATTTCTTTTTCTGCTGCCTTGCTATTTCTTCTTCTAAATCGATGCAAATGTACTAAGAAATGATGATCATACATCTTTGTGATGATATTAAGAATTACTGATTGCGTATGTAGAATGGAATGATTTCTAAATGTTGTGTTAATTTTTTTAATTAATAAACAAAGAAAAGAAATCACAACATTTTAATGAATCATTTGTTACAAAACAATACTTCAAACTTTTTATTATTATACATTTTTATATCACTCAAATTGCTTACCTGTAGAATGGAATGTATACGTTGCTGGTTTGAAAGTATTATGTACCCTAGAAAAGCTGGGGGTTAATTCCAATGCAATCTTGTTGATGTAGCTGTTTCTTTTAATCCTGATTCAATATTGTAGGTTGGAAACATTTGATCAGATTTTCTCTATGGTCATATAGCACACCCAGTTTCAGGCATGATCTTTTGATTAGATGGCAATGTGACTCCTCCCATTCTAGGTGGGCCTTGATTAATGAACTGAAATCCTTTAAAAGAGGAAACATTATGGAGAAAGTAAAAAATGACAGAAACCTCTGTCTGAATCATTCCAGCATGATATGAATGCTTATTTGCTTATTATTAGCATTGCAGGAAAAATAAAACTTGAACAATTTTTTCAAACATTGTTATTCAATATACCTTGTCTTGCATGTTCTGTTATGTCAACTGCCAGAAAAAATCTTCATATTTTACTCATTTTCTGTATTTATGTTGGAAGAGCAACTCTGCCACTAAGATCCAATTTTCAATAGCATATATAAATATACTAGTAGCTATTTTTTCTAGTTTCACAGTTGCTGGAATACAATATACCAGAAATGGAATGGCCTTTAAAAAGAGGAATCTAATAAGTTGCTAGTTTACAGTTCTAAGGCTGAGAAAATGTCCCAATTGCACAAGTCTATAGAAATATCCAATCAAAGGCATCCAGGGATAGATACCTTGGTTCAAGAAGGCAGAGGAAGTTCAGGGTTTCTCTCTCAAGTGAAAATGCACATGGTGAACACAGCCACAGTTTCTCTCCTGACTGGAAAGGCACCTGGTGAACAAGGTGTCATCTGCTAACTTTCTCTATGGCTTCCTGTTTCATGAAGCTCCCCAGGAAATGGTTCCCTACTTCATCTCCAAAGGTCACTGGCTTGTGGGCTCTCTGCTTCTTGTGGCTATGTCATTCTTCTCTGACGTCTCTGAATCTCTCATTCTCCAAAATGTTTCCTCTTTTATAGACTCCAGAAACCTATCAATACCCACCCAAATGGGTGGAGACACATTCCCCTAATCCAGTTTAACAGCCACTCTTGATTGGGTTAAATCTCCGGGGAGATGATCTAATTACATATACTATTGAATAGAGATATTCTGCCATTATGAAATGGGATTTTTATTAAAACATGGTTTTCCAAGGATACATACATCCTTTCAAATCAGGACACTATTTTATTTAGTTGCACTATGAAAATGTTTTGTGTGCATAGAAAGAAAAATACAAATGAAATTTAGCACAACAAAATTAGGATTACAACAACAGATTTAAATATTTATCTCTACTTACTCCACAAAGACAAAGAATGGCTAAATTATGAGTAAATTTTATATGCATAAACACAAAAACAATGAGGAAAGAAGTCACAAAAGAGGGGACTCATTATGTTATCCATATGATAGAAGTGTTTGTACACAAAGGGGTTAAAATTCCACATGTGCTCTACCCCAGAATGAAGACTACTACCTTCCTGGGAGAAATAATGGAATGTACATACCACAGGCATTGAATCAAAGAAGCAACACACTGGAGATAAAAGGCACAGTACAAGGAAGATGGGAGTGAGGAACCAAGGAAATGAAATTTTTTAGTGAATATAGATATTCACTAAATATCTATATTCTGAAGCCCTTAATTATTCTCAAGAACTTTCATGTGATGCTGGTAACAGTCTTCACTCAACTGGGAAAATATGTATTCTTTTTTCTGGAGTAACTGACTCCTTGAAATCCCTTTAAAATCTTCACATACCTTTACAGTGAAGTTCAGTTCATCAAGGTCCATGCATGTTGCAGTTGTAATATACTTCCTCTTCTTCAACATGAATTTGAAACTGAAGATTCTCAGATGTTTGTGGATGATCTATAATTTCAAAGACAGAGAACAAAAGAATGATAATATTGACAGAAGTAAGAGTACCTTAATAAGCAGGGATATTGCAAGAAAGAGAATTAAACATTAACACAAACATGCAGAAAAAATCTTTTATGGTAAAAAAGAGAGAAACCCTCTAAAGATTCCTGGTTAAAAATACCTCATAAAAACAGGCAAAGTTCTTCATATTTGAAAATATTATAGAAGATATGAAACCATAGATAGAAATACGGAAGAAAATGTTAGGTAAATTCCCTAAAGAGAAAAGGTAAGAAATAGAGAACTAGAATATTGGAGACAAATGATAGGAAACAATACTTAAATAATTCTAGATAAAGCAAAGATAAAGGAAAGGAAGGGTAATTTCATTTTAAAAATTACAAAATTATTCATCAAAATGAAGGAAATCAATTTAGAAAGAAATGACCCAGACCAAATAAATCCCAGAGAAGTAACTTAGAAAGAAAAATAAAAACCTAATGTTGTGGCAAAGTCTTGTGGAATTCTAAAGCACCAGAAGTAGAATTTTCTAAGATCATCAAATTAAGGAATCAAAAGAAAGAAAAAAAAAGGGTGAGGGAGACAGAGACATACAGAAAGGGAGAGAGTGAGACATTTACATTTAAATGCTGTGAGATTATCATAGGGGGATGATTTCTTAACACAATTGCAAGTTACTAGTGGGGCAGAGGCAAGAAACATGCAAAATATAAGGAAAATCAAATTAGATTTCTTTGCACAAACAAAGCAGCATATTGGGAATGCTAGAATTTTTTCATATTGATCATATATTTGTTGTTTGTTTTGGCCTTCCAATTTGTAATACTATTTCACTCTTATGGAGTTGTTGGGTTAAATCTAATTTCTTTCAAAAATTAGAACTCATTAAATATATCTTCACGTTAATAAAATGTTCAACCCAAAAAAATAAGATTAGCATATGCTAAAATAAATACCTCTTTCAGCTGGGAAGGCAGACAGGAACATCAGCTAGCTTTTTCCCTTGACTTCTTCATGAGGATTTGCCAGTGACATTTTCCTTTAGCTTCTCTGTCATACTTCGCTAGGTGCCAGAAGGTGATATACCAGAAGCAGAATGGCTTTTATGAAGAAGAATTTGTTAAGTTGGAAATTTACAGTTCTAAGGCTGTAATAAAATGTCCCAATTAAAGCAAGCCTATAAAAATGTCCAAATTAAGGCACCAACAAGAGGTTACCATCACTCAAGAAAGATTTATGAAGCTCAGGATTTGTCTCTCTACTGGAAAGGTACATGGTGAGCATGGTGATGTCTGCTAACTTTCTCTTCAGGCCTCTTGAGTCATGAAGCTCCACCAGGACTTTTCCCTTTTTCATCTCCAAAAGTCACTGACTACATATGCTCTCAACTCTCATGGATCTCATAGCCCTGTAGCTCTCTCCAAAATGTTTCCTCTTTTAAAAGATTCAAATAAACTAATCAAGACCAATCTGGAATGGGTGAAGTCACATCTCACTCTACACAAATGAGTGTGTCACATCTCCATGGAGATAATCTAATCAGGATTTTAACCTACAGTGATGAATATGGATTTTTTTTAAAAATGGCTACTTCCACAAGATGGATCAGGTTTAAAATACAGCGTTTCTAGGGTACATAATTCTTTCAAAATGGCACATTCCACCCTCTGGACTAGAAAATACATGTTTTTTCCCATAAATAAAATGCATTAATTCCATCACAATTTTAGAAATACTTAAACCATTTCAGTAACAACACAATTATAATACAAGCTTAAAACCAGTACAAAGTTAGTTACAGGCACGTTCTGTCCTAAGGTAAGGTTATCCTCTGGCTCTGGACATGTAAAACTCAGAACAGGTTATTTGCTGCCAACATATAAAGGAGAAATAGCCATAGGATATATAGAGCTATTTCAATAGGGAGGAGTTGGAAGGAACACAGGGTTCACTAGACACAAGCAGGTTTGAAAACCTGCAGGGCAATATCCATTTGATTTCAAAGTCTGAGAGTCATTTATCTTTGGGGGTTCAGAAAGTAGCTGTCCTGCACTTTCCAAGGGCTTATGCAGTGGCCCACATCTTTCTCAATACAACATTGGGGGACATTGGAGAGGCAAGCATTTTCTCAGCTCCACCCTCCCCAAGCATCTGCACATGGGCTCTCTACCATCTCTGGGACTTATGCTCAATCCCTCCATGTGGAGCAACCAGGCTCTCCCCAATCCCTAAGGAATGTTCTCCAACATTTCTAAGGTCTGAGGTGGAACAACTCTTCCAATGCAAGGAGATGGAAAGCCCACTCTCTGCCTTATGGGCAAACTCACCCTCTCCAAGTGCTTGGGTATGCTGCTCTCCTGGACCAAGTCTTTTTTATTTGAGCCCAAACTTTTGTGATTCTTCCTCTGAAGACATTTTACCTTTAATTTGTCCCTTTCCTGAGGTCCCAGTTGAGACTTGCAACAGTCCCATATATACAGATCCCATAACACTTTTATATGCTTTCTATGTATTAAGCAAGGATCATGCCTATCAGTCAGAACTTTCCACAAATCCTTCCTGGATAATTGCATCGCCAATTCTGGCTCTGTCTGAAATGGCTAACTGGTTCCATATTTGGTTAAATCTTCTCTTGGACACTATTCCCTATTATCTCCCTTTCTGGAAGCCCAAAATTTTCCAGAACATAAATTATGATTTCCTTGTACCCAAGAGTTCAGTTCTCAGCTTATCCCTGTCCTGTCCTGTTTCACTATAAGCTACAAGGAGAAATCAGGTTGTACTTTCAACATTTAATTTGGAAATATCTTCTGCTAAATATAAAAGTTCATGTCTTTTAAAATATGCCTTCCATCTAAAGCCAGCAGTCAGTTTTGCTACATTAAATGTCATTTTTAAATAAAAATTTGCTTACTTCCAGTTTGCAATAACACACAACTCATTTCTCTCTGGAGCCTTGTCAGAGGTTCCTTTAGAATCCACATTTCTATCAATAGGCTCTTCACAGTACTCTAGGCCTTCTCTATCAAGCTCCTCACAACTCCTCCAAAATCTTCCACTTATGCATTATAAAAAGTCATTCCAACATGTTTGGTAATTATAAACTGAAGCACCCCACTTTTCTGGTACCAAGAGCTGTTCTAGTTTGCTAGCTGCCAAAATGCAATATACCAGAAACAGAATGTCTTTTAAAGAGGGGGATCTATTAAGTTGCAAATTTACAGTTCTAAGGCAGTGAAAATGTCCCAAATAAAGCAAGACTATAAAAATGTCCAAATTAAGTCACCAACAACAGTTTACCTTCATCAAGAAAGGCCAATGAAATCCAGGGTTTCACTCTCAACTGGAACACATCAAACATGGCAACATCTGCTGCCTTCCTCTTGTTTCTTGAATCTCCACTGGGGCATTTTCCTTCTTCATCCTCAAAGGACTCTGGCTGTGTGAGCTCTAAGCCAGCACTCATGGATCTCATGACTCTGTACCTCTTTTAAGAATTCAGGCCAAATAATTAAGATCCACCTTGAATAGGTGGATTCATATCTCCCTCTAGACAAAGGTTAATAGCCACAAATGTGTGTGTCATATCTCCATGGAGATAATCTAATCAGGTTCCCAACCTACAGTATTGAATAAAGATTAAAAGAAATGGCTGCCTCCACAAGGTGGATCAGGATGAAAACATGGATTTTCTAGGGTACCTAATCCTTTCAAACTGGCACAGTCTCCAAAGATCTCTGGCTGTGTGGGCTCACAAGCTGTTTTGAAAATGGTTCCCTTTTAAAGAACTCTAGTAAGCCACCCCACCTTGAAAGGGTATAGATCCATCTCCATGGAAACCACCTAATCAAAAAGTCTCAAACAAATTTAGGTGTGTCACAGCTCCATGGAAACAATTTAATCAAAATGAACCCACCCAACAATATTGAATGAGGATTTAAGGACATGAACTTTGTGGGGTACACAACAGCTTCAATCTGACACACCATGTGATAGATATCAGATTTTCTTGAGTCTAAGTATCTTTCTGTAGATGGCTTATAGAAAGTTTGGACATTTTTATGGCCATAGGGCTGTAAAACTGTAACTTAATGAATTCCATTTTAAAAGCTGTACAATTTTGAGTATACTGCATTCTATAAGTTTTGAGCAAGCTAAAACAGAGATTAAAGAAAAAATATGTACAAGTAGGAACCATCAACAAGACACTGCTACAGAATTGCCAACTGACCAATTTCATGAGACCAGTATCATGTTAATTTAACTCCAACTCTGAGTCATCACTTCTCCCCTGCTAAAGAATTTGATTTAATCTTATTGGAAAGGTAAGTGTCACAGGGATGGTGTATAGTTAGTGTAATTAATATGAAATCTGTTATATGATTTTTTAAAATTTCAGATGTATAGCTAATATATCATGCATTACTCATTTTAATAATGTGTGAATATAATGAAAGAAAAAATTAAGCACATGAGGAAAAGAGAATCATTTCTTTTATTAGATGTAAAACAAGAAATGAAAAATAATAAAGTAAATGTTTTGATGAAAATAGAGGGCAAAACTTTAGCTTATACATTGCACATTTTTGTTAGCTTCAGTAACCAGGTTGTGTCCTATAAACAATTGCCTATAAGAAGATGAGAAGGAGAAAAAAGCCAGCTGTTAGATAAATCCCTTTTTGAAATTTCCAAAATAAGACAACAGCTCTAAGTAGCATTCTTGAGAGAGCAATAATGCTATACATTTTATGAAGACGATGAGGAAAGTTAGTGATAGTTCAGTGTTATTATGATAATTTTCACTGTTCGAAGCTGTGCAGAGTCTCAGATTGTGTTAGTCATGGGAGAGAATATAGGGACAGACAGACAAAGTCACAATTTAGCATTTTTAATTGGAAAACTTGATTTATCAAGAAGGTATAAAGGCATTTCTAAGGGTAATAGAAATATTCCACCATTTATCATCTTCAACAGCATGCATTTGGACACTAACAGATTTATGTGAACTGAAACAAAATTGGTTCAATAAAACAAATGAATAATGAAATACTCTATGATCAATAAACCAAAGATGATGCACATGGGAGTAATTTTGTAGGTGATTAATTGATTGTGTGATTACGATATGCAGGCACCCATTATAGGGTGACTATTCAAAAACTTCACATTGATGTTTTATTCCTCTCTTCAATGTTTTATTGATTATGACTGCAATAATGACCAATCTCACAGTTGACTGTGAGTAAATACTGAAATATATTTACTTTCTGATGTGCTTTCCTTTTACCCATGCCCAGAACCATCTTCATGGCCTTATTTCTTAGCCTATCTATGATGGGATTCAAGGTTGGGGGTACCATAGTGTAGGGCACAGAAATTACAATGTCAAAAACAGAAAAGGATGTTGATGTTGGCCTTAGTAAGCAGTGAAGCTAGTGAAGAGAAATAATACAACCACTGGAAGGTGTGAAAGGCTGAATAAATAGTCATTGGATTTTCTACCAATGAAAATGTGTACACTGTAGATTCAGTACTCTTATGCATTTAGTTGTGGAACCTGAAAGGGAATGTCCTGATTATCATGATCACAACTTTATATGAGCACATTCACACCCCTGTCCAGTTGTTCCTGAAGAATTTATGCTTCCTGGATCTCTGCCTCATTTCAATCATAATCCCCAAATCCCCAAGGAGTTTTCAACTCATTGACCCACAACAACTCCATCTGCTTCCTCAGCTGTGTCATCCATGCCTTCTTTACAGTTTGTACGGTATCTGCAGGGCTTTTCTTATTCACAACAATGTACTTTAACTGCTGTGCTGCCACTTGTGATCCTGTGCAAGGTGAAGTCATCATGAACATGGGCATGTGTGTGCAGATGGCGGCTATGTCTTGGCTAGGTGGGAATCTGAATACTGTGATGCACACAGCTGGTACCTTCTCTTTATCATTTGGGCCCAGTGTGTTCAATCAGTTCTGAAAGAACACCCAGTTATCAGCTGTTTCTTGCTCAAAATACTTAATAGGAGAAATTGTGCCCATCTTCATCACTGTGTTTGTGGAGTCTTGCTGTGTTAACTTCATTGTCATTTCCTCTGTCTATAATTTCCCCAATGTCAAGAAGATTCCATCAAAAGGCCAATTAAGAACCTCCTCCACTTGCCTTTCACACCTTCCAGTGGTTGTATTGTTTCTCTTCACTAGCTTCACTGCTTACTAAGGCCAACATCAACATCCTTTTCTATTTTTGACATTGTAACTTCTGTGTCCTACACTATGATACCCCCAACCTTGAATCCCATCATAGACAGGCTAAGAAATAAGGCCATGAAGGTGGCTCTGGGCATGTGGATAAAAGGAAAGCACATCAGAAAGTAAATATATTTCAATAGCAAATATAATCTACAAATATTGATGGCTTATTCATTTTTCCTCCTTTTACAAATAAATATATACAAAGAAAAAATGGTCATATCCTTTATTAGGAATTTTCAATGGACACAAATGTCATTATTGTTATTCTATAATTATGCAAGACTTTTGAATTCCTAAAGTTAAATGTGCATTTGCCAATTCATTTCTGGGTGTGTTTATAAGAATAATAAAGCTATTTTTGTATGATATAAAGAAATGTCATTGCTTGGAAATCACTACCACATATTACCAATCTTTACCAATCATTCAAAAGCAACAAACAGAAAAACACCCCAAACTCCCACTGTCTTATGATATGACATGCTCATTCAAATAATTAATATATTGTACAGCCTTTGGACTTATTAATATTATTCATTCTTTGTATTAGGTTAGTTATATAAACACACCATAGGGGACAACAGTTCCAAATTGAATGTAGTGATCTCACCCACCAAACTTTCCTTATAGGAAGCTATCTTTCACTACATATTCTCATTTAAGGGTTTCAGTAAAATGACAAATGGGGAAAAAATTGAATTTTTTTCCAGGAACAGATATCAGAATCCAAAAGAAATGAATGAGCTGTGATTCACAAATATACATTCATTCAGTTTTCCTCCAAAGTTTACAAGTAGGTATTTGAAAGAAAAAAGAGAGTAATGCCTCATTAATTTTCATTAGTCACAAAAGTTACATTTTCTATTACTATGACAACTCAAGAATTCCTAATTCTTGAGTTATGGATCTTGAGTTATGAATCTTTTTTCTAACTCTTGTCTTATGGGGAATTTTGCAAGCTGAATTCTATCTTTTTTTTGGTGCATGGTCCAGGAATTGAACCCAGATCTACTGCATGGAAAGTGAACATTCTACCACTGAGACACCCATGCACCCATAATTCTACCTATTTTCATATGATGTACAGAAACATGTTTGCTTAGAAAGCATTAGCACACATTACCAATTATTACCAAAAACAAAAAAATTTAACAAAAGCAATCTAATCCTTCTATCCAATTTTCTCACCAAATCAATGCATTATAATATTTTGGGATCCTTTGGCATATTTGTATTCATTCACTGTACAAGTTTGAAAAAATGTATGTACCCTAGAAATGCCATGATTTAATCCTAATCAACCTTGTGGGAGCAACCATTTCTTCTAATCCCTATTCAGTACCATAGGTTGGAAACTCGATTGGGTTGTCTCCATGGAGATGTGACTCACCCAATTGTGGGTATTAACCTTTCAATAGAGGGAAGTCTATTGACCCCACCCATTCCAGCTGGGCCTTGATTACTTTACTTGAAAGTTTTAAAAGAGGCATTTTGGAGAAAGCTTGAGAATGATGAGAAAAGCAGAGACACAAGAACTACAGAATCCATTAGCCAGTAACCTTTGGAGATGAAGGAGAGTGCCCCATGAGAGTGCCCATCATGAAGCAAGAGGCCTGAAGAAGAAGATAGAAGATGTCACCATGTTTTCCATGTGCCTTTCCAGTTGAGAAAGAAACACTGAACTTCATCAACATTTCTTGAGTGAAGCTAGCAAACTAGAACAGATTTTGGTAGTAAGAGTGAGATGTTGTTTTGGTTTTCAAATACCAAACATGTTGAAATAGCTTTGTAAAGGGATAAGGGAAAGACTCTGGAAGATTTGTGAAGAACTTGATAGAGAGGGCCTAGAATGCTTTGAAGAGACTGTTGGTACAAATGTTTATGCTAGAAAGAAATGAGGCATGTATTATTGCAAACTGAAAGACAGGCAATCCATGTTTTAAGATGGCAGACAATCTGGCAAAGTTGATGAGTGGTTTTGGCTGAAAGGTGAATTTAAAAAGCTATAAACTTGGAAATTTAACAGAATAGATTTGCAAATTAAATGTTGAAAGTGCAGTCTGGATTCTCCTTGCAGCTTATAATGAAATATGACAAGAAAAAGATAAGAATTGAACTCTTGGGTGCAAAGAAACCAGTAATTGATGATGTGGAAAATTCTGGGCTTCCAGGAAGGGAGGCCCCAGAGAATAGTGCCCCATGTGAGAATCTAAGCAAATGTGGAACCAGTCAGACATTTCAGAAAATGCCAGGATTGGAAATGGAGTTATCCAGGAAGAATATGTGGAAACTCCTGTTTTCTGATGGGTACAATCCTTGCTTGCTACATAGAAAGCCAACAACAGTGCTTTGGGACTTGTATAAAAGGAACTGTTGCCAGTCTCAACTAGTGGGGTACAGAAAAGGGACAATATGAAGGTAAAATAATTTCAGAAGCAGAACTATGGAAGTAAACTTCCAGAATCAAGAATCCTCAGGCCAGGAGAGCAGACCCACCCAAGTATGTGGAGAAGGTAAGTTTGACCCAAAGGCAGAAGATGGGCCTTCCACCTTGGTGGAGTGAAGATGTCCTTCAGGATCAGACCTTGGAGAGGGTACAACACATTCCTTGGGGGATTGGGGAGAGTCTGGATGCCACAACATGGAGGGTTAAACATATTCTCTAGAAATGACAGAGAGGCTGGTTGCAGCCCAGGTGCTTGAAGAGGGTAGAGCCAAGAAAAAGGTGGTCTCCAAAAAGTCCCCTTGCATTCAGAAAGAGGTAAGCTGCTCCATACGTCCTTGGAAAGGGTGGGACTGCCACTTTCTAAAACCTCAAAGATAAATGATTTTCAGACTTTGAAATTGAATGGCCATTGTCCTGCAGGTTTTCAAGACTGCTTGGGTTCAGTGATCCCTGTGTTACCTCCAATCTCTCCCTATTGAAATGGCTATATACATCTTATGACTGTGTCCCCTTTGTATGTTGGCAGCAAATGAATTTTTACACACCCAGAGCCAGAGGATAATGTTGACTTAGGACAGACCATGCCTGTATTTAACTTTGATGAGAACTTGTAATGGTTTAAATCTTGTATCACATTTGTATTGTTATTGAAACAGTTTAAGGATTTCTGATATTGTGATGAAATTAATGTATTTTTGTGTACGGAAAAAAAACACATGTCATTTTTAGGGTCCAGAGGGTGGAGCATGCCATTTTGAAAGGATTAAGTGCCCAAGAAAAGCCATGTTTTAATCCTAATCAATCTTGTGCTAGCAACCATTTCTTCTAGTTCCTATTCAGCACTATAGCTTGGAAACTTGATTGGGTTGTCCTCATGCTGATGTGACTCACCCAATTGTGGGTATTAACTTTGAATAGAGGGAGATGTGATTCCCCCCATTCCAGGTGGGTCTTCATTACTTTACTGGAATCTTTTAAATGAGGAAGCATTTTTGAGAAAGCTTGAGAATCACGAGAACAACAGAGACATCAGAACTACAGAATCCACCAGTCAGCAACCTTTGGAGATGAAGGAGAATGCCCCTGGGGTAACTTCATGAAGCAAGAGGCCTGGAGAGGAAGCTAGAAGGCATTGTGATGTTTACCATGCACCTTTCCAGTTGAGAGAGAAACCCTGAAATTCATCAGCATTTCTTGAGTGCAGCTAGCAAACTAGAACAGTGTCACATTTACACATCACTGTGAGGGATACATTAGTTAAATATTAAATATGGTGTCCTTACTCACCTCATTCTACTGATGTGATGTTATCTTTAATTTTTATATTCATTACCAGTTTTCTGTGAAAGGAGAAATTAAAAATGAGTGTTAAAATGATTTTTCCAGAGATAGTCATCAGAACAAATGGGAATAGATAAACTATTATTAAAGTGTCATAAGTAAATGAATATTAATTAGAGTTATGTTTTCTTTTTATCTCAACATAACTATAATTTATTGTATCTGATATAAAAAATTATGTGATTGTGTGGTGTGTGTGTTTGTGTGTGTGTTTGGTTTGCTTAAGTTCCTGGGATGCAATATACTATAAATGGATTGGTTTTTACAACGGGAATTAATTAAATTAGTTACTATTCTAAGGCCATGAAAATGTCCCAATTAAGGCATCAATAAAATGATACCTGAACTCTGAAAACAGAACACCGTCATCTGGTATAACTCAGTAATTGGAAGTTAAATGATGATGTCTACTGGTCATTCTCTCTAAGATTTCCTTGCTTCCAGATTCTGTCTTCAGTGGCTTCCTCTCTGAGCTTCTGTGGGTCCTTTCTTAGCTTCTGCAGAGCTTTTCTCTATATGCTTCTCTGGGCTTTTTCTCTTTTTTATCCCTTCATAAAGGACTCCAGTAAAAGGATTCAGACCCTCCTTAAGTGGGTTGGTCACATTGCATTTGAAGTAACTGAAACAAAATGTTCTACCTAGGGCAGGTCTGTATCATCAGGAATGGATTAAAAGAATACGGGCTTTTCTGGGGAATAGAACAGCTTCATACTAGCAAAATCATTATAAAAATGTTTAAATCATATTTGTACTTTTTAAAATAAAGGTAAAATTTTAAAACACTTCATTTTGGTTATAATTGAGGATCCTCCTTAATCATAAAAATTGTGTCTTCATGTCTGATTGACATTCTACTAGATATCTTAAAACTTCTTCAATCATTCCCCATAATTGTACAATAGTTTTATTCTTGCATTAGAAGAAATATTTGGTTGAGTTAATCATAAAAATGTATGTAAGTGCTTTTCTTGATTCATTTTAGAAAAATTCACAAGGTTCTCATTATTGATCATGTGATATTATGAAATTATTCCTCCGGAATACTTCATAATTTTTAATATATTTTATGTCAGCAAATATTTTCAAATTAATGAATTTCTGATTTTACAAGGATACATTATATTTGATTCTTTAAGTTTATTCCAATTTTCATATCTGTCTCTAGTGCTCCCTTTAGTATTTCTTGAAGAGCTGGTCTCTTGTTCACAAATTCTCTCAGTGATTTTTTTGTCTGAAAATGTTTCAAATTCTCCCTCATTTTTGAAGGACAATTTTTCTGGATATAGAATTCTTGGTTGGCAGTTTTTTTCTTTTAATAATTTAAATATATCATCCCACTGTCTTCTCACCTCCATGGTTTCTGCTGAGTAATCTACACGTAGACTTGTTAGGTTTTCATTGTATGTGATGGAATCCTTTTCTCTTGCTGCTTTCAAGATTCTCTCTTTCTCTTTGACCTCTGACATTCTGAGTAGTAACTATCTTGGAGTATGTCTATTTGGATCTATTCTCTTTGGAGTATGTTGCACTTCTTGGATCTGTGATTTTAAGTCTTTCATAAGAGTTGGGAAATTTTCAGTGATAACTACCTCCATTAGTTTTTCTCCTCATTTTCCCTTCTCTTCTCCTTCTGGGACACCCACAACAGGTATATTTGTGCACTTCATATTATCATTCACTTCCCTGAGTCCCTGCTCATATTTTCCCATTTTTTCCCTATAGTTTCTGTTTTTTGTCAGATTTCAGATGTTCTATCCTCCAGTTCACTAATCCTATCCTCTGCCTCTCGAAATCTACCATTGTAAGTTTCCATTGTTTTTTTCATGCTTTCTACTGTGCCTTTCATTCCCATAAGTTCTGTGATTTGCTTTTTCAGACTTTCCATTTCTTCTTTATGTTCGTTCCTTGTCTTTTTCATATCCTCCCTAAATTCATTGATTTGGTTTTTGATGAGGCTTTCCATGTCTGTTTGTATATTCTTAATTAATTGTTTCAGCTCTTGTATCTCATTTGAATTGTTGGTTTGTTCTTTTGACTGGGCCATATCTTCAATTTTCCTAGTGTGATTTATTATTTCTTGCTGGCATTTAGACATTTAATTACCTTTATTAGTTTATTCTGGAGATTGCTTTCACTTCTTTACCCAGGGTTTTCTTGCTGGATGAATCTGTGGTCTATCTGTTCTTTAATATTCAGTCCAGCTTTATCTGGACTGTTAGCTTAAGTTTTATTTAACAGAGGAGAATTTTCCAGTTCTTCTTTTCTTGTTTCTTGCCCTGTTTGTATGGTACCTTTCCCCCCACACACTTAGGAGTGTCTACTTAGGTATTATAGACCCCAGCCAGATTTTCTCAGACCAAACTGGCCTCCTATCAGGAGGAAAGAGTCACCTGCATTGGTTTTCCCTGAGGGTGAGACACAGCAGGTTAAAAGAATTTCCTGTGAAGTCTCTGGGCTCTGTTTTTCTTATGCTGCCCAGTATGTGGTGCTTGTCTGCCTGCAGGTCCTACCCACATAAGATGATATGGTACCTTTAATTTTGGCAGACTCTCCCTGCTGGGAGTGTGGTGGAGACAGAGAGAGGTTGTAGGCTGATTTTAATAGCTTCAAATTACCAAACCCTGGGGTCCAAATTCCTTGAGAGAGGGATTGCACCTGAGTTGGGCTTCACCCCTCCCCTGGGGAAGGCACAGACTCCAGACAAGCCTTCAAATGAGCTTGTTTCTGCCTATGCCTGGGGCAGTTGCTGCCTGAGAAGCCCTGCCACTGTATCCAAAGGCAGTCAAGCCTTTGTAGAAACACAGCCATGAAAACCTCTATTTCCTCCATTTTTTTTCTTTTTCCATCAGCCTTGCCCCCTTGGTGCCAGGGCAAAAATAAGCAAGCTCCACTGTGACCAGGTTCACCTGAGCTAGAAGCTTATTTTTTAGTAGTCAGAATTTGTTAATTAATTCCACAGTTGGCATTTGGTTGGGCTCAGTTCCTGCTGCTGGTAAAGTCTCTTTCCTTTCCCCTCTGGGAAGCAACCTGTGGGGGAGGGGCACTGGCCACCATGGCTTGGGGAACTCACAGTTCTGGGGGGGCTCACAGCTGGTCCAGCTGGTCCAGACTGCAGTACACTGTGTGTCCAGTCACTGACATGACCCCAGGAGCTGTTCTGTACTGTTTCTGGTTATTTAGTAGTTGTTCTGGAGGATGAACTAAAATGCACACATTGTTAAGCTGCCATCTTGGCCCGTAACTCTATTCCAATTTTCATGCAGTATGTTTTCACCAAGGGGTATAACAGAGGGTTTGCTGCAATTGATTGCTCACCATGCAGAGGAACATGTTTATTTACTGTTTGTTATTCTGTACTCTAAATCATCTTTTCATTTATCTGTGGAGTCATAAAAAGTATGGCTAACTTGAATGTGCTTTTTATGCTGTATGGTGAGGTCACATTTCATTATTTTCTATATGAGTATCCCATTATTACAGCACCTTTTGTTGAAATGTTTGTTTGTTCTGCTTGTTTCTGTTTTTTGGAAAGTGCACAGACTGGGAATCAAACTTAGGTCTCCCTCATAGCAAACAAGAATTCTACCAAATAACTACTCTTGTACCCCCTTGAATGTGCTTTCAACTGGTATAGATACTAATATCTGCTCCATGTAAATTTTGTCCATCTCTTGGAGTCCCTTTAATTAATATTTTGCTAACTTTTTACTTAACAGCACTTCTAAGAATTATGTAATTAAATGTACCAAATTATTTCCTTGTGATTTTTATTACTTCAAAATAATAGTTGTTAATCCATTGCATTTAATTCACATTATTTAACATCATTTTATATTGCATACACAAAGATGACTATGTGGGTACTGAGATCAAAATGCTTTTGAGATTTTTTTGCAATAGTCTTAAAGAAAAGCAGGAAACATTTTCATGTATGCTGAAAAGCATTTCTCAATTAAGTCCATTTTTATTTACTTAATATGAACAAATTCCATGTTTTTGAATAAAGTATAAAACCATAGGAAGTTTAATTATTACATTTCCATATCATGTAGTGCATATCATAACCCGAGAGAATTGGCCTTAGTTTACACCATTTGCTGCTGCTCCATTTCTTATCTTCTCTAGTAAACATTTCTTAAGCATAGAATTTTCTTACTCAGTACAATATTCAAATTTGTATGGATACTCCCTTTTAAGTTCAGTCATTAATTTTACTATAATAATTCATCTACACTGTGTTAGTCTTTTCATAGATGAATTCACAAGGTTGTTGTAAGTTTTCATCATTAATGCATGTTCCTGCAATGGTGAATCAAAAACTGTTGATGATCTTTTTAATCAGTTAATATTCATTGATAATTCTTATTGCTTTATATTTAATAGACTTATGCAGAATTTTCATGGAAGACTGTGATATTAAATTATGTTTTTCAGATATGATTCTCTGATAGTAGAAAAAAGTAAATGACATGGGGAAGGTTTTCTTTTGCATCTGCATATTTTATTGAGATATATTCATACACTGTATATTCCATCCAAAGTATCAATCAATATTTTACAGTCTCACCACTTGGTTCTGCAATCATCATCAAATTCAGTTTTAGACAGTTTTCATTGTTTCAAAGAGAAAAATAACAGATTCATGCCAGAGACCTGGGTTGGATTCCTAGTGCCTGCCCATGGAAAAAAATAAATATATACAGATAGGTGAAAAAAAGAAAATAGAAAAACACCCAACATCATTTAACACACCACATTATTAACCGCTAGTATTGGTATGGTACCTATTACTGTTGATAAAAAAATTTGAGATATTAGTGTTAAATATTGACTATAGCTCAGGTTAGGTCATTTTTTCCATCTAACCCTCTGCTAACTCTTTGTACAAATGCTGTACATTTTTAGTAATTCATGGAAGAATTTATTTCTATTTGTAGTAGTAATCAGTGACATACTGACTGACTTTAAACAACCCCTTTCAATCAAATTCACCTACCATATGACAGCATCACTTATAATCCCAATAACAAGCTACCATCACTTCTATCCATTCCCAAACATTTATGTTCAACCATCTTAACAATTCTGAGCATATTATGTAACTTCTACCCCTTCTATAGTTTCTGCCTATCTCTTGGCACCCTATATTCTACAGTTTTAAGACAGTGAGTTTACATATTCTACATATCTCTCCTTTTGTGTCTGGCTTATTTCGCTCAACATTATGTCTTCAAGTTTCATCTAAGTTATCACATACTTCAGGAGCCCATTCTTTCCAACTGCTTCAAAATATTCTACTTTATGTATATACCCTATTTTCTTTATCTATTGATGGACATTTGAATTATTTCCATCTTTTGGCAGTAGTAAATACTACCATTATGATCAGTGGTGTGCAAATATCTGTTCCTATGTCTGCTTTCAGATATTCTGGGCACATACTGATTATATTTCCATTTCTGGTATATTGAATTCCAGTAGCTTTAATAAACAAATACAACAGAGTTCTCTTTTATTCAAATTTTTTAAAAAGTTTAAGCAGAATGTTGTTAGTTCTTTCTGGAATGTTTGATAAAATTACCCTGTGAAGTCATTAGGTCCTTGGCTTTTATTTATAGGGAGGCTTTTGATAACTGATTAAGTCTCTTTCCCTATGATTCATTTGATTATGCCTTCTATGTATCCTTGAGTCAGTATAAGTTTTTTGTGTGTTTGCAAGAAATTATAAACATCATCTAAGTTTAGTTTCTTGGCTTCAGTGGTTCATAGTAGCCTCTTATGATCCTTTTCTATTTTGGAGGGGTTCATGTTAATACACACCCCTTAACTAAAATTTTCTTGTTTTGCATCTCCTCTAGTTTTTAACTTGTCCATTTAACTCTTTCGTGTGAGAGAGGATTTCCCCCTGCATGGTTCCCTGGTAGCAGAGATCGATGCCTTCATGCTCGCCAAGCCGATAGGTCTCTGCCTGCCAGAAACTCTGGCCCACTGGAGCGGTGGGGCACCAGACCATTCAGGACCAGGCTCAGCCTGGGACCTGGGAAGCGGTTCAGCAGGAAGCTAATCCCTGAAGCGGTCACGTAGCACCTGGCAGGACACCAGGCAGCCCTTCACACCACAGCCCCGGCTTTGGCCCTGCGCATTCACTCCACTAAGGAGTCGGGGAGACCCCGCGGTTCCTCTGCCCTCAGCTCTGGCAGGAAAGCCCAGCCAGACACAGGTGTCGGCTTGCCAGTTGCACTCTGGGTGTTGGGTGTCAGGCAGAACGTCTGCCGGCATCGATCCCTGGCAGCAGAGAACGATGCTTTGGTGCTCGCCAGGGCGATGGGTCTCCGCCTGCCAGAAGCCCCAGCCTGCTGGAGCAGTGGGACACCAGACCCTCCCTGGGGTTCCCTGAACCACAGGTGCCGCCAGCGTGGTGGGGCCCGGGGGCTGGGCAATGGGCGGGGCCTCCTGCTCAGCTGCTCCACCCCCCGCAGCTCAGACCACCGACTGACTGCAACAGATCCTTGTGACGCAGGGGATGTGGACCATGCCTTTGAATTTTTCAGTATTATTTTTTGAATATCAGAAAACACCAAATAAATGCAAACATTCTTAACTTTGGATCATTCTGCTCTCAATATATAACCAGTAATTCACAATATCATCCCATAGTTGCATATTCATCATCATCATCATTTCTTGGAACATTTGCATTTGTTCAGAAAACGAAATAAAAAGAAGAGGGAAAAATTTATACATCCCATATCCCTGACAACTCCCTTTCATTGATGATTAGTATTTCCAATAAAAATTATTTTAAGATTTGTCCCCTGCTATCTCTTTTGATTTCACATGTTCTAGTCATCTGTGGACAAGGTAGATGAAAGGTGCTTTGGACTCAAGGTTTTCACAATCACACATTCACATTGTGAAAGCTATACCATTATAGAATCCTCTTCAAGAAACATGGCTACTGGAAAGCAGCCCTACATTTTCAGGCACTTCCCTCCAGCCTCTCCATTCAATTCTGCTAGTCACCATCTTTTGTTGCTCAAAGGGGCCAACCACTCTCTCGGCCAACTCAGCAGGTGAACATACTGCTCGCCTTGTAAGACATAGTACCAGCATCCAGGGGTACAGTCTCCCTGGAAACATGGGGCAGAACTCACTGGACCAGCTGGGACCAGCATCAAGGGAATGAGAAAGCCTGCTTGACCCAAAGGGGAGTAGAGAAAGGAGACGAAGGAAGGATTCGGTGGCCAAGACGTTTCAACCAGTCCTGATGATATCTTGCAGGTGACTCCTAGGCATTCTATGGACAGCCAATTTTCCTTTATGGTGGGGTGGAGTGGCTGCAGGGAATTACCTGAAACTGTTGAGCGTTCTTCCCCAGCCCCTGACTCTTGAAGATGATCATCGAAAAATCCAACTTTCACAATGGGACTGTACTCTTGGCAAATCCGTTTTCTCCTGCTGTTCCTTCACCCAGGATTGATGTGTGCAAACGGTGTGGAGAAGAAATCAATAAATAATAGAGAGCAGGAGGGGTAAAGCCAATTGTGTATTGGTATATACCAGTGGTGAAGGAGAAGGAGGGAGAAGGGGTATGGCCTGTGTGATCTGTTTCCTTTCTGTGAGTTCTTCTCGAGGCCTACAAAATGATCACGTTCCTAACTCCACACCTGTGTGAAAAGACTGCGAGCCATTGATTATCCGGGATAATCAATGGAAGGCACTGGTGCCAGTGTTTAGAACAAAAATAATTTTCCAAATACTTAAGAGAGAGTGCAGTTGATAGAGATTTGATAGATAGAGATTTATTCCAAAGTCCCGGCTTTCCCCGGACGGGCACCCTTACCACAGGTGTGGCAAGTTTGCAATCATGCGATTCCTCACCTAGGCGGTGCTGGTAATGAGTTGCCCATCACCATCAATTGAATCAATAAAGCCGAAAAAGATGCGATCTGCAGGCTGTCTCCCATCCAAACCCGAACCGCACCTGACCCTGCTTAGCGTCTCAGCTCAACCACGAGCATGCGCACTGGAGCCATTTAGAAACCTGGGACAGCGGCCACCTCCTGCATCCCCAAGAGTCCAGGCTGGGAAGGGCTGCGTTGCCTAGCCGGTCTGTGCCAAGGGGCCCTCCCCAACCTGCTGGCCGGCTCCCGACCTCAGGACCCTGCTGGCCGCCAACGCTGTGCCAGCATCGCCCTCGATGGGCCCCCACCCGCTCCCTGGCACAATGGGCACGCTCAGGGAGTGGCACCTGGCCACCATGCCTGCAGCCAAACTCTCTGGGGTCCCTTTCAGCACCCTGACCCGCCCTGCCAGGACGAACCTTGCCTCTCTAAGCACCCCGCACACCGCACGGACACATCTCTGCCGTGGCGCGGCTTCTCCCCACCACCTCTCCCACACCGTCAGCGTCCCCGGCCGCTTGGCCCCCTGGTCTGGGTGCAGCACCGTAGTCGCGGACAGGCTCCAGCCTGGGACCTGGGAAGCGGCTCAGCAGGACACCGATCGCTGAAGCGGACACGTCGCACCCGGCAGGACACCAGGCGGCCCTTCACACCACAGCCCTGGCTTTGGCCCTGAGCCTCGGCTCTCATCTCAGGAGTCGGGGAGACCTCGCCGCTCTGCTGCCCTCAGCTCTGGCAGGAAAGCCCAGCCAGACCCAGGTGTCGGTTTGCCAGTTGCGCTCTGGGTGTTGGGGGTCGGGCAGGACGTCCGCTGGCATCGATCCCTGGTAGCGGATATCGATGCCTTGGTGCTCGCCAGGGCGATGGGTCTCCGCCTGCCAGAAGCCCCGGCCCGCTGGAGTGGGGTGGCACCAGACCCTCCCTGGGGATCCCCGACCCGCAGTTGCCGCCAGCGCAGCGGCGGCCGGGGGCTGGGCAGTGGGCGGGGCCTCCTGCTTAGTTTCGCTCCCGCGGACCCGGCCCCCCACCCCGACTGACAGCGACAGACCTTTGTGACGCAGGGGCAGTGGCCCGTGCCTTTTAATTTTTCAGTCTCATCTTTTTAGTACCAATGAACTCCAAATAGACGCAAACATTCTGAACTTTGGATCATTCTGCTCTCCATATTATCTTTTTCTTGAAATCAGGGATCTGATACACAGTCAAGGAAAGCGGGAGCTCTGTAGTGACTCACAACACATAGAGGAATTGTGCCCCTGAGGGCCAATTAAGAATTCAGGAAAGATATGATGCATCCCTAAGTATTCCAGGGTCCTGTAGTTCTCCACTATCACATCCCTGTAGAAATTCCTCTGACTGAGATGCAAGCATTCCCACTCATCCTGGAGAATTCCATTGCCACATCTCTAAATATCAACAGCCCTTGAAATTAAAAATGCATTTCACCAAGAAGCATCAGAATACTTTGTAATTTGACCCAGGATAAAAGAAGACAGTTAGAAGAACTGGTTCTGAGTAAGATGAGGGAACTGGTTTATCCAATAAGGTAATTTTTGAGACAGTGATATTCTTTATGTGTCTCCTGTCTCTAAAGAAAGAGGATGGCATATGATCAACAAAAAAATCAAAGATACTATACTTTTTGCAGAAGAAAAAATAGATAATTAAGACCTTAACACACATATGCATATATACACAGATAGCATACATATATGCTATATGTGTATCATAAAAGCTAGTTGGCATTTGTTCTAGTTTTCTAGCTTCCAGAATGCAATATAACAGAAATGGAATGGTTTTCAAGAAGGGGTGTGGCATATTTCTCAGGGATTGGAGCCTAGTCATACTTAAAAATTTTTAATCATTTCTACCTTCTCTCCCTGCCTCTCATGTCTGTAGCCTAACTCACTGTTCTCCCTTCCCCCTCTCGTCGTATACCTCCCATCTCAGTAGCTTATCTCAAAACCACAAGCCTTCCTGTTATTCTGTCCTTGCCTCTAGCCCTCTTCTGCCGCCCTTGCCTAGCAACTACCTTTTAGCTTGTGTAATTGGCTCTCCGAACCCCCTACCCTCTCCCCTACTCCTCCCCCTGTGCAACTGTATATAACCTGAGCTCCCTGGAGCCTCGGGGTCTTTTGTGCACTTGAGCCCCCTCAGTACTTATAGCTTATACCATGTAACAATAAAGAAGCTTTGTGCTGATTAATTGGCCTTTGGCTCAAGTCCTTCAGTCCCCTAGCTGAGACGGCTAGGTTCCGCTTACCTCAGGTTTACACCCAGCGAGCTCGCCCCCTCTCACCCAGGGTTCTGGCCGCGAAGCAGCCCGGCTGAAGCTATCCCGGCAAAGGGGTATTTTATAAGTTGCTAGTTCACAATTGTAAGACTGATAAAATGACCCAATTAAAGCAAGTCTATAAAAATATCCAAATTAAGGAAACCAAAAAGAGGTTATCTTCACTCAAGAAAGGCCAGTGAAATTCAGGGTTTTCTCTCAACTGGGAAGACACATGGTGAACTTTGTGGCATCTGCTAGCTTTCTCCCCTGGTTTCTTGGTTCATGAAGATACCCTGGGGATGTATTCCTTCTGTATCTCCAAAGGTCTGGCTGGTGTACTCTTGGCCTCATAGAGATGCTGAGGTTCTTCACCTCTCTCCTCATTCTCAAAAGGAACTCTTTTCAAATGTTTCCTGTTTTATAGGATTCCAGTAAATTAATCAAGACCCACATAGAATGGGTGGAATCACATCTCCCTCTATACAAAAGTTAATAACCACAGTTGGTAAGTCACATATCTGTGAAGATAAACTAATCAAGTTTTCAATGTGCATGACTGAATAGGGATTAAAAGAAATAGTTTTTCCCTCAAGATTGATTAGCACAAAAATATGGCTTTTCTAGGGTACATAAATCCTTTCAAACCTGCACATTATGTATTTCTCAGATGGGAGAATTGGAAGTGTACTTCTAAAACTTTAGTGCATACAAAAATGAACCAAAGAACTTGTTAAAGTGTGGATTCAGATTCAGAATTTCTTGGTTGGCACCTGAGTTTCTGCACTGTAACAATCTTCCCAGTGATGAAAGGCTACCCTTTTGAAAAACATAGAGCTAGAACACAGAGAAAAAAATCCATGATGACTTTTGTCTGATGAATTTTAACAGAAATGGTAGGTTCAAATATGATAAGAAGAAAATAAGAACAATAATTAAAATACATTTATAATATTCTAGATAATACATGATTTGTATTTCATAATACTGCACAGATCCACAAAAAGAATCTATGAGAGGAATAGTGTTATTCCTCCTATTCTATGAGAATATTTTGTCAAACACCCAATCAATGGTAAAGCCTGGGTTCTGTAATATTTTGTCTGACTGAGAATTTATTTATTGGTAACACACAGGACAATAGACAGGTGTAATCCTAAAAGAATGTTCTTGGCAGTTTTCATATACTAGAATATTAATGTAAATTACTCAAAGGCAACAAAATTTTTGTATTGACAGAATAACACTGAGATTTTATGCATAAAAACATTTAAAAATGGGAACTAAATTTTCTGACTGAGCAGAAAATTTTCATTAATATTGAAATTTTTTGAGATACATTTCCAATTTTGTAAAAATTTTAGATCATTATTTCACCTCTTTTAAACACAATAAGCAGATAAACATGCATGGCAATATAACCTAAAATAAGAGATTTTGATTCTTAATATTGTAATTAAAAATTTTTTTAGTTATCATTTTAGCTAATTTATATTTTTATATTGTGAGATTGAGCAATTATTGTGTTTCTTATTTTTTTGTAAAATACAAAAAAGTAATAAAGAACAGTATATTTGTGACATAACTGTGGAGTAAAATGAACACTAACAAAACCGAAGTCTAACTGTTTCAGAACCTGCACTTGCAAATTTCATTATTTCCAGTAAACAAAAGTGACAGTCTTCATTTCCTAAAGCAAAATACAAGTGAAGATAGTCTAAGGAAGAAAAATAATTTTCAGATTAAACGTGATGACTATGTACATCTCTCAATAAATCCTCACAAGATACTTGTTAATTATGAAAAGAAGTATATTAACTTTATATATATGATATCTGGTAGAGAATATTTAACCAAGTGAACAAAGTAATGATGTGTCCTTATGGATGCAACATATCAGAAAGCACATGATATCAAGCTAATGTCATCCCTGATGGTACAAATTGATATCATGTGTCTTCTGATATGTTGCATTCAGGACACATCATTGCTTACAGGGTATTGTTGACAAACTGGCCAGGGATACACAAAATTATGTAAGTGATAAAAGTATGTAGTTCTGGAGAGTGACATCTTCAACATGATAACATGAGACATCTTCTAGAATTTCACTTTTATTATTATTATTATTATAGTAAATTATTTCAGTATCAATAAGAGGACAAATTCCCAATTCTAAGAATTTGGAAGGATAATAGAGACTGGATAAAGACTCTACACATGCTGAACTAAAGAAAAAGAAAAATAATCTCTAAGATCAGATAGGAAATTTCTATCTCAGACCTGCCAGTCCAAACTACACAGCTTGAGAGATGCATAGATGTAGCATGGCCCACATCCTTCCCATTGCAGATGCAGAATATACAACTCCTTACAGCATCAAGTTAGAACCCATTATATTCAGGCATAGGGACACAAGTCCTCAGAAACCTAGGGGTGAGTGTAAATTGCTGAGGGATGCTGCATCGAAAAGGACCAATGAGTACATAAAAAGAGAGACTGCAGTGGAACTGTTGGCAGGAGGTGTAAATATGCAAATCAGTCTCTGGAAGCTGGACCATCTAAATACAAAACTGACATTTCTGCAATGACCCATCTATGTGGATTGACACCATCTGGATCTCTGGGGTGGGAAACTCTAATGGGAAGAATCCAGAAGGAGAAAAACCTCAAATAAAAAATGTAAGGCAGGATGGGACACAGAACTGAAAAGTGCAAGGAAAAAGGAGTGCTGAGTGAGGGAGAGAATTTGAACAAATAATAGTAGCTGGAAAGAAAATTCTGCAGTTAACAAATGGAACAAATCATCATTTCTGGAGAAGGAAGAGAGGGTAGGAAGGTTTCTCCTGGAGGTGAAACAACTGCACACAGAGTAAAACCTTAAAATTTTATCATTAATCCAGGGCAAGACTCAGATTTAGAGAAGCCTAGAAAACCTGAACAATTTAACACAGGATACTCTAGAACTCCAGGGTAATTTGGACCAAGCATCAAAATAGAGCTGAAATATAAAGCCAACCAACAATAGAACTAGACAAGAGGAAGGAACTGACCTTAAGATTAACAACCCAAAATAATAAGCTTTCAAGATATCTGGTGGAAAATATGTATAAAGAGATAAAGATATTAAGAACATAATGTATGAGCAAAAAGAAGAATTTGAAGGTATAAAAAGAATACAACAAATTATAGGGATGAAGGCCACAATGCTAGAGATTAAAAATACACTAGAAAGGCACAGCACAGTACTGAGGAGTATAATTTAGTTTGTCCTTTAGGTCAGCTACTAAATACCAGTACTGGAATGGCTTTCAAAAGAGGGGATTTCATTAATTTGCTAGTTTACAGTTTTAAAGCCATGAAAATGTCCCAATTAAAGCAAATTATAAAAATGTTCAAATTAAGGCACCAAGAGGTTACCTTCACTCAAGAAAGGCTGATGAAGTCCAGGGATTCCCTCTCAACTGGAAACATGCATGGAGAACATGATGACATCTGTTAACTTTCTCTCAAGGTTACTTTCACAAAGATTCCCTTGGGGCATGTTCCTTCTTCATCTCCAAAGGTCTATGGCTGTATGAATTCTGCTGGCTTTCATGTTCTTTCATTGTCCTGAAGCTTTCTCCAAAATGCTTCCTCATTTAAAATATTCCAGCAAACTAATCAAGACCCACCTGGAATTGGTGGAGTCATATCTCCCTCTAATTAAAAGTTAATACCCACAATTATGTGAGCCACATCTCTGGGGATAATCTAATCAATTCCCAAACATGCTGTATTGAATAGGGATTAAAAGAAACAGTTGCCTCCATGAGATGGAATCAGGATTAAAACATGGCTTTTCTAGGGTATATAAGACTTTCAAACTAGTACAGAGAGCAAGGTTGAATGCCATCAAGATGTGAATTCTACCCAAATTCATCTATGGGTTCAATGCAATAAGAATCAAATTTCCAAGAACCTAGTTTGAAGACTCAGAAAAGCTAGTTAGCAAATATATTTGGAAGGGAAAGTGACCATGAAGAACCAAAAATATCTTAAAGAAGAATGAAGTGGATGGACCAACGTCATGATTTTAAAGCTTATTATAAAGCCACGTTACTCAAAACAGCATGGTACTGGCACAAAGATAGGCATATTGATAAATGGATTTGAATTAAGAGTGCAGATATAGACCACCAAATCTATACCCAATTGATATTCACAAGAACCTAGTCCACTGAACTTGGACAGAACAGTCTTCTCAATAAATGAGCCTGAAGGAATAGCATATCAAAAGCAAAAAGAATGAAAGAGGACACCCACCTTACTCCTTATACAAAAATTAATTCAAAGTGGGTCAAAGACCTAAATATAAAAGCCAGTACCATAAAACTCCTAGAATGAAATATAAGGAAACATCTTTAAGACTTAGCTATAGGAGGTAATTTCTTAAACTTTACACCCAATGCACAAGCAATGAAAGAGAAAATAGATAAATGGTAACTCTTCAAAGTCACCTGCTTCTGTGCTTCAAAGAACTTCATCAAAAAGGTGAAGAGGTAGTCAAACCAAAGGGAGAAAATATTTAGAGACAACATATCAAGCCAGGGCTTGATATCCAGTATATGTTTCAAAATCATAAAACTCAACAATAAAAGAGCAAACAACCCAATTATAAAATAGGCAAAAGGATTAATAGAAATTTTCCTGAAGAGCAAACACCAATGGCTAAAAAGCACAAAAATAGCTATTTATCTTCATTCACTATAAGGGAAAAGTGAATCAAACTACAATGAGATATCATCTCAAACCTACCAGAATGACTGCTATTAAACAAACAGAAAAGTATAAATGTTAGAGAGAATATGGAGAATTTGTTATACTTCTTCACTGCTGGTGGGGATATATAATGGTACAGCAACTGTGGAAGACAGTTTTGCATTCCCTCAGAAATCTAAATATTGATTTGTCCTGAGAACTGGCAATACCACTACTTGGTTGATACCTAGAAGAACAGAAAGCAGTGATATGAACAGACACTTGCACACTAATGTTCATAGTGGTTCTATTTACAATTGCCAAAAGATGGAAACAATCCAAGTGCCCATCACCTGATGAATAGATGAATGAGATTTGAGATATAGATGCAATGGAATATTATGCGGTAGTAAGATAAAATAAGGTCCTGAAACATATGTCAACATGGATAAAACTTGAGGACATAATGCTGAGTGAAATAAGCCATGCACAAAACGATAGATACTGTATGATTTTGCTAATATGAGTCCAGTAAATGTAAACTCAGAACATAGAGAAACTAGAGAGAGATACACTGAAGCTAGAGATGGATAAGTTACTTAATGAGGTTGAACTTAAATGTATGGCAATGGAGAATTCTGGAAAGATGGTGGAATATGATAGGTTGAATTCACACCTGCTCCAAGAAACAGCTAGAGAATGACATGAAGGTGACTGAGATGGCAGTAAGTGATCTGAGAGGGTCTTCTACACCACATAGGGAGACTGTGGTTGCAAAAACTGAAGAACTGAGATGCAGAGAAACAGAGACCATCCTGGCTAGGGCAGCCTGAAATGCCCCATTCCAAACAGAAGCCCAGAGCCCTTGGAAGTGCATGGGCAGAGAAACAGGAAATAGAAAGTAAGCCAAGATGTATTCCTTGAATATCTATCATCACTGGCATAGTCACATGACCCAGGACACACCCCATGCCCATGGACCTGAACCCCAATACCTGCCCCCCAAGCTCCAAGCATCCTGCTCCACCACCCCCTCCCCTGCATACCCAATCCACACGCCCATCCCAAGTGCATGCACACCTGCCTTAGCCCAACCTATCCTTCCTCTGTAAGAGCAGTACCACCCCACCCCTCCCAAAAAACCCCTCACCCTCCATGACCCCTGGAGGTTGTCACCAAGCACATAAAGGCTGTGAGGACTTACCTAGGCTACACCCACCCCCAGCCCATAATAGCACAACCTCACCCTGACTCACTGGGCTTTTCTCATGTGTATTCTGTTTACAGCCCTCCCAATTGCACATGATGTGCATTGCTCCCTGTCATGCCTCTAGCTCTTGCCAAGTGCTGACCTGTGCAGCATGGCCACAACTGCCCCAAGCACACACAGGTGCAAAACTGGCCACTGACCTGAGCTCTACACATGTGCACACGAGGAACCCTCCCCCGTACCAGCACAAACAGGGCCCTGCTGCACAGAGCTGCACACCCACACAGCCGCATCCTTCCTGCCACTTTGTGCCTACACATTCCTTCACTGACTTCTTGACCTCTGCACCCCAACCCCCTACATAAAAAATGTGGGCACTTGTTCCAGACCCCTGGCACAAGCACCCTGTTCTCACACCTGGGACTTCTACTAAGTAACATCAATGGGATGGATAATGACATAAAGAAGATCAGGAAAACACTAGAAGAATACAAAGAGGAATTTTAAAGAATAAATAGAAAAATAGCAGATATCACAGATATTAAAGGTACTGTAGACCGAGAAAAGAATATACTCTAGACAAACAACAGTAGATTTGAAGAGGCAGAAGAAAGAATAAATGAACTAAAGGACATGACAACTGATGTTGAACTCTCAAAATAGCAAATGACAAAAAGATGGGAAAATTTGAACTGGCTCTCAGAGAAATGATGTACAGAATAAAGCACAAAAATATAAGAACCATTGGTGTCCCAGGAGGAGAGAGGAGTAAAGGGCTAAGAAGTTTAGTTGAGGATACAATGGGAGAAAACTTCCCAACCCTTATAAAGGACATTGATATGCAAATCAAAGAAGGTCAATGAACTCCAAATAGAATAAATCCAAATAGGCCTTTCCCAGATACATACTAATCAGTCTTTCAAATGATATAAAAAGAAGCAGAAAATCCTGAAAGTGCCAAGAGAAAACCAATCTACTACATACAAGGGAAGTCACATAAGTGGTATGGGTATGAGATATTTAAGAGAAAGTCTTCCAGACAAGAATTCTGTACCCAGCCAAATTTTCTTTCAAAAGTGAGGGAGGGAGAGATAAAAAGTTTCAGACAAATACCCTGAATGAATTTGTCAACAAGAAATCCACCCTACAAGAAATACTAAAGAGAGTTCTGTTAGTTAAAAGAAAAGACAGGAGAGTGTGGTCTGGAGGAAGGCACAGAATAAAAGATTACCAGTAAGGGTAGCTTAAAGGATAAAAAAGAGAAAGAGGGAAAAGAGTATAGAGATCTGAAAAATAAATTCCAAAGGTTAAGATGGTGGATTCAAGAAACAACATTTCGGTAATAACAGAATATTAACAGTCTAAATTTACCAATTAAAAGACATATATTGGCTGAATGGATTAAGAACTGTAATTCAGCTATAAATTGCTTACAAGAGACTCATCTTAGACACAAGAAAACAAACAGATTGAAAGTGAAAGGATGGCTAAAGATGTTCCATGCAAATTGTAAACAAAGAAAAGCAGGAGTGGTTATGCGAATATCAGAAAAAATAGACTTTAAATGTAAAGACATCTTAAGAGACAATCAAGGACACTATATATTAATAAACAAGACAATTCACCAAGAAGAAATAATAATCATAAGTGCTTGTGTTCCCTATCAAGTTATTTCAATGTACATGAGACAGACATTGGAAAAACTGAAAGAGTAACAGATGTTTCAACAATAGTAGTAGGACACATCAATACATCACTTTCCTTTATAGATAAAACAACCAGAGGATCAAAAAGGAAACAGAGAAGTTAAACAACTTGATAAATAAATTAGGCCCAACAGACATATATAGATCATTACACACCCAAATACCAGGATAGACATTCCTTTTTAGTGCTCATGGAAAGTTCTCCAAGATAGATCATATGTTAGGGAATGAAACAGGTCTTTATAAATTTAAGAACATTGTAATTCTTCAAAGCACTTTCTCTGACAACAATGAAACGAAGCCAGATATCAATAACCATCAAAGAATGGTTATTAACCACCCACTTCCTTGTAACTGGACCATGGATGTGACTTTTGCCTTGTCTTACTTGTGCATTTGATAAACCCTTCAGCCAAGGATGAATTAACTCTTTATGGCTTTGTGCGGCTTTTGTTAATGTTCATGAAACTTTTTTTATTAATTAAAAAATTAACTAACACAACATTTAGAAATCATTCCATTCTACATATACAATCAGTAATTCTTAATATCATCACATAGATGCATATTCATCATTTCTTAGTACATTTGCATCGATTTAGAAAAAGAAATAGAAAGACAGCAGAAAAAGAAATAGAACGATAATAGAGAGAAAAAAATAAAAATAAATAAATAAATAAATAAAGACTATACCTCAGATGCAGCTTCATTCAGTGTTTTAACATAATTACATTACAATTAGGTAGTATTGTGCTGTCCATTTCTGAGTTTTTGCCTCCAGTCTTGTTGCACAGTCTGTATCCCTTCAGCTCCAACTACCCATTATCTCATGAAACCTTTTTCAAGAAAAAATATCTGAACTCCTTCTCTTCCAAAAGAGCCATACTCATTGTAATTAATGTTACTTTCTAATTTTTTAATTTTAAATTACTCTAGTTAACATTGCTTTCATGGTAGTAATCATTTTCTTTGTCCTTAAGTTTTGGCCAATCTCCTCTGACAACTCTTACTGATAATGATTTTCCCAAATTCAGAGTAGAGTTAACCACTCAAATTCAAGATATACATTCCCAGAGCCCACTGGCAGTCACTTCTTCCTTTCTAACCCTCAGTTTTATAGGCTGCTCTGTGTAAACTTAAAAGAAACTTATTTTTTATGGTATCTTGCATCAATTTACCTGTCAGAATTCAGGGAAAATATCCTATAGGGAATATTAGTATAGTTTATACTGTAATCTAACAATCATCAGAAATTAAAAATTTTCTTCTATAGAAAATAATTACATATATTAATTACTTTTCTCTTCAAAATGAGCAGATAAATTGTCAAATATAAAAACCACTTTTCATGGCAATGAGTTATTTGCATAGGTTTAAAAAATCTATTCTTATTTCCACCAGAAATTAATGAGGAAACCAAAATTTGTAAGTAGGACCATTCCAAAAATGTCACATTTAAAAGTAGATTTCATTAAATTGTATAGAATAAGTATTTTGTAAGGAAGAAGATTACTTTCCACTTTTGGAAATAGTACTCAAAGTTTCAGGTAATGGTTTAGATATAATATTCCTTGAATTCCAGCATTAATGGGTGTTAGAGTGTGTTCTAATTTGAATGCAATGTACCAGAATCAGAACAGCTTTTAAAAAGGTGAATTTAATAAGTTGCAAGTTTACAATTCTAAGGCCATGAAAATATCTCAATTAAAGGAAGTCTATAAAAATATCCAAATTAAGGCATCAACAAAAAGTTATCTTCACTCAAAAAAGCTGATGAAGTTCAGCATTGTCTCTCAACTGGAAAGACAAATAGCAAACATGGTGACATTGTCTAGCTTTCTCTCCAGGACTTCTTGTTTCATGAAGCTTCCTAAAGCACATTTTCTGTCCTCATCTCCAAAGGTCTCTGGCTGCATGAGCTCTTAGTTGTTCTTGTGGCTATCTCATAATTTTCAAGTTTTCTCCAAAATGCTTCCTCTTTTAAAAGATTCCAGTATACTAATCAAATCCTACCTGAAATAGATGAGGTCACATCTCCCTCTAAAGAAAGGTTAATTCTCACAAATGGGTGAGTCACATCTCCATGGAGATAACCTAATCAATTTTTCAACCTATTGAATAGGGATTAAAAGAAATTGTTGCTCCCACAAGATTGATTAGGATTAAACATGGCTTTTCTAGGGTACATAAATCCTTTCAAATCAGCATAAAGTGTTACTTCCTCTGCAGAGCAGGAGCACTGGTAAGCCTGGAGCTCTAAGAATAGGGACAGAAAACTATGCTTAGAAGAGCTGTCTGGTAGAGGCAGGTGGGTATTAATACATTCAACCATACAGATTTAGGAAGGCTCTGGACAGAACTTAACTCCAGCTTTAACATCTTATCACTCAGTTTTGTTAAGTATGCAATAAAATATATTAATCATCACTTCTTGTTGCACCTCCACAAAATAAAATGAGTTGAACAGATGGAAAAATAATTAAGTAAACTGAGTCATAAAAGTGTGTAATACACTGGCTTGGCTAATGCCCACCTGCAGAAGGTGGCCATAAGGAGAATCTGAACAGGTGAAAGTGGCATTATTCCATTAGCTACTTGACTTTGGAGCATCTCTCAGGTCATGGAAAAGATTTGTATTTCTATAGGTCTTGCATTCCAAGAGATAATTCATGAATTATGGGGCAATTCTAAAAATTTGACATTCTGTGATGACAAACTATGATTAGTTTCTTATCAAAGGCAAGAAGTTCTGCCATTTATCAAAACAGATACATGCTTTATTCAAACCACATTTTGTTCCCTGTCATATGTTTTCAGCTATTAATAAAGCCAACATTCTGTATCCAGCTGAATTTTCCTTCCAAACTGAGGGAGAGGTTAAAATTTTCACAGACAAATAAATTCTGAAAGTTTTTTAACAAGAGACCCACTGTATAAGAAACACTAAAGGAAGTTAGGCCCATTGAGATGTAAGTCTGGAGGAAGGCACATAATTGATCAGTACCAGTAGGAGATACTTAGAAGGCAAAAAGACATAGAGGGAAAAGAATATGTAGTCTGACAAACAAAATCCAAAGAATAAGATGATGGATTCAAGAAATGCTTTTACAGTAATAACTTTTAAGGTTAGTGGGCTAAACTTACCAGATAAAATATAGAGATTTACAGAATGGATTAAGAAATAAAATCCAGATATATACTGCTTACAAAAGACTCATCTTAGACACAAAGATACAAATAGATTGCAAGTGAAAGGATGGAAAAAGGTGTTCTTTGCAAGCTGTAACCAAAAGAAAGTACGAGTAGCTATACTAATAACAGACTAATTAGATTTTGTTTATTTTTCATCATTCATTGCTTATTTTTTTTCCTTACTAAAATTTGCAACCCTGCCTAGATGGCAAAATTACCCATGGTGTATAACTACTGATTGAGAACCACTGTTACAGATTCATATGCATCAAGTGCTTTCTCTGTGCCCACCACTGTGTCCAGCCCTGTCCATGAGTTACCGCTTTTATCCTTCATGATAATCTTAGAAGAGAGGTGTTATAATTGCCTCTTTAAGTCTCAGTGCCTCCCCTCTCCAATGGGAAATGATTAGAGGCCTTAGGTTTCCAATCTAGATTCATGTTTTCATACATATATGAGTTGGTAGGAGTGTTGTATCCATATATGCTTGGGGAGAAGTGGTGCAGACATCTAAGACAACTAAGTTAAGAGGAACTGGATTGCAGTGAATGAGGACTGCAAAAGGGGGATGGCTAGAGGAGAAGGTGGTAGGGTTTAGGAGAAGCTGTTTAATCACTGTAGGTTATTATGGGTGACCTTGGAATGTGGTATCATTTACCAGGAGGAGGAGGAGCTGAACTATGGTGGGGAGATTGCAGTGGTTAGGAGACCTGATTTCGAGCCTTGGTTTCACCAGGTGGCATGACACTGAGTAGAGGGTGCATGAGACTTCAATAAACCATTCTCCTCTATAGACAAAAGAAACAGATGATCAACAAGGAAATAGAGAAGTTAAATAACTTGACAAATAAATTAGATCTAACAGACATATACAGGTCATTACACCCCAAAACACCAGGATATACATTTTCCTGTAGTGCTCATGAAACATTCTCCTGGATAGACCATACATGAGGGCACAAAATAGGTCTTTATAAATTTAAAAACATTGAAATTATTCAAAGTACTTTCTCTAATCACAATGAAATGAAGCTGGATATAAAAAACCACCTGCAAATGGGAACGTTCATAAATATAATAGCACACTGTTAAACAACAAGTTGGTCAAAGAAGAAATTGCTAGAGAAATCAGTAGCCATCTGGAGATGAACAAAAATGAGAAAACAGCATATCAGAATTTATCAGATGCAGCTAAGGCTGTGCTGAGAGGGAAATGTATTGTGCTAAGTGCCTACATTAAAAAACAAGAATGAGCAAAATTTGAGGACTTAACTGCTCATCTAGAGGAACTTGAGAAGAACAACAAACTAACCCTAAAGCAAATAGAAGAAGAGAAATAAATAGCAAAGCTTAAAGCAGAGTTAAATGAATGGGAGAACAATAGAAAGAACCAATAAAACCAAAAGCTAGTTCTTAGATAAAATGTATTATAGCATAATGTAGTGTTACAATCACCAATATCCAATTTCAAAATATTTGGGGGCCTTCAAAAAAGAACTTTGCAGTCATTAAGCAATAATTCCCCCTTTGCTTTCTCTCTTCCCAGGTTATGATAGCCTGCAATCTATATTTGCCTCTATGAAATTTGCTCACTCTAGCTATTTAATATAAGAGATATCATATACTGTATGTCTTCTTGGCCTGGATTATTTTAAAAAGATGTCTTCAATGTTTATCAATGTAGGAATGTCAATCCCTTCTTTCCATGTGTGGAAGACTTTCAATCCATTTAGAAAATTGAAAATTATTATATGCACTTCGTTTTGGCAATAAATTCATATACTGATAGTAATAATTCCAAATGTTAAATTTTCTAAATATTCACCCCAAACTAATAGTTTCTTGAGAGTACTTTCTTCACCCATTGTTGAAAACTGCCTTTGCGTGAAAGGGACAGATTTTTGAGTAATAATTTTTTAAAAATATATTCTTGGTAGGATACTACTGACAGCCACTTGCTATCAGAGAAATGGTCAGCAAATTTGGACTTAACTTGATTTTAGGACTCATAATTCTTTTGGGTGCTTTGCCATGGTGAAAAAAGATTTTCAAGATCACTGCCCAGCTCATCTAAAAGTATTTTGAAGAGTTCTTTATTTAATTAAGAACACACAAGCTGGAAAACTTAATGTTGAGGGCATGCCTGGCACTGCCTTTACTTAGAGGAACTCCTATCTTTCCTCCAGAGTGCATCCTATATGTGATAAAGGGACTGAATGTAGACCTTGCTGTCATCAGTGTATTAAATATTGTAAATGCTTAGTGTATTTCTTATTTTTAGATAATAAATAAACCAAATAGGAGTTTGAATATTTTATTCCTTTCCCACTAGTTTGTTTTGCATACCAGCTAAGATGCACATCTCATAGGGAAACTAATATTATATTGCACATGTGTCACAGTCAAATCCCAGCTTCACATGACTTTTATTACCAAGAAACAAGGGGGTTGATTTTCATCTACATTTCTCTTTTTACTTCTCCCAGTTTTCACTGCCTTCCTGTGAGATTGAAAGATGTATTTTTAATTACTATCAAAACCTAAGTATGAGAAACAAATTTGTATACCTATTTGTACATTCCAGACACATGAAAGTGATTTAATACTTTTAAATCAATTATCTATCTACACAATAAAATCATATTAAAATTTGCATCAGCTATCCTCAGGAAATTGCCGATTTTGTTCTGAAGACTTTTTGAAAGAGAAAATTCCAAGAATACATCATAATTTCCATTTTGGGGGGCATACCTCCAAGTGGAATTTCAGGGTCATATACTAATTTAATATTTAACTTTCTGAAGAACTGCTAAACATCTTACATTCTGTTTTTGTTTGCCAAAGTTGATGGAATGTGATATAAAAGTAAAGTCCAATGAGTTGGACTTTACAATGGGGATTTATTAATTTATTTAAGTTTACAGTTCTGAGGCTGTGAAAGATGTCTAAATCAGGGCAGCAACAGGGATTTTTCCAGAAGACACCAAGACTGGGACTCCTGTTCACCAAGGAAGGCAAAAGGTAATGTCTGCTGGTCCTTATCTCCTGGATTTCATTGCCTACAACCTCTAGCTTTTCTCTCTCAGTTTCTCTGTGGATTTTTTTTTCATTTCTCTGTGTCCTTTATCCTGTTATAAAGGACTCCAGTAAGAAGATTAAGCCACACCCTGAGTGAATAGGTCACATCTCAACTTAAGGTTCTACTCACCAAAGATCTTAGTCAAAATGGATCCACACCCACAATGGGTCTATACTGACAGGAATGGATTAGGTGATCTTTGTGGAGCATGTGGTATCTGGGGCATATACAACTTCAAACTATTAGTTCCCTCCAACATTTTACAAGGGTTCTGTCTCTGCAACTCCACCAACATTTATTTTCTTATTCTTTTATTATTACTACTATATTATTATACTAACAGAATTCCCTAGATGTGAAATGGTTTCTCATTATGGTGGTGATTAGCATTTCACTAGTTACTAATGGTGCTCTGATTGCTCATTTGTACATCTTCTTTGGAGAAATATCTAGTCAAATCCTTTGCTTATTTATAAATTGAGTTGTATTTATTTTTTGAGTTATTAGTGTTCTTTGGATATTCTGGATATTATACTGCTATTGGATATGTGGTCTCCAAATATTTTTATCACTTTGCAGAACATCTTTTCAATTTCTTGATAATGTCCCTTTAATATAAAAGTTTTTTGTTTTGATGAAGTCCAATTTATCCATTTTTCCTTTGTCTCCTGTTCTTTTGGTTCCATATCAAGGAGTCCATTGCCAAATAATGTCTTGAAATTCCACAAGGTTTTTTTTTGAAGAATTATAAGATTTTAGCTCTTTATTTAGGTCATTGTCTGCTGTTGAGTTAGTGTTTTTTGCATATAATGCGACAGATGAGTCCAACTTCATTCTTTTTAACTTGGATATGCAGTTTTTCCAGCTACATTTGTTGAAGAAAATATTTTTCTCATTGAAGGAACCTAGCACCCTTTGTCAAAAATCAACTGGCCTTGCTTGGGCAATGGTGGCTCAGTGGCGGAGTTCTCACCTGCCATGCCTGGGACTTGAGTTTGATTCCCAGTCTCTGCTCATGAAAAAAACCTCAACTCTCCTTATTTCTGGACTCTCAATTCTATTCAATTGGCTTAGAGGTCTATCTTTATGTCAGTACTGCACAGTTTTATTAGTGTATCCTCAAGTTTTGAAATCAGGAAGTATGAGTCCTACAACTTTTTTCAAGTTGATTTTGGCTGTACGGGGCCACTTAATTTCATAGGATCTCAGTATCTGAAAAAAATGGCTCTTGTAATATTGATAGGGGTTGAATTTGGGAATTAGTCACATATTAACAATATCAGGTCTTCCAATCCTAATGTCATTCCATTATTTAAATTTTCTTTTATTTCTTTCAGCAGTTTTCTTTTGTACATGATGGTTTCCATGTACAAATCATTCACCTAATTGGCTAAGGTTACTCTAAGATATTTTTTCTTCTAATAAATGTTATTATAGATTGAATTGTTTCAAAATGATCTGTTTAATTTTTAAATGTTAATTTTATACCCTAAGATTTTTCTGAATCAGTACCTTTCTTGTGCTCTTTGGTATTATCTACCTGGAGGATCAAATCATCTGCAATTAGAGTTAGTTTTACTTCCTCCTTTCTGTGATGGTCAAGTTATGGTGTCCACTTGGCCAGTGATGTGCCCAGTTGTCTAGTCAAGCAAGCACTGGCCTGATCATTGCTGAAAGTATATTTTGTGGCTGGCTGATACACTGGAAGGCTGGATTATTAAATCATCAGTCATTGGACTGCATCTGCAGTTGATTACATCTGCAACCAGCTAAAGTGTGTCTCCCTCAATGAGATAATTCAATCAGTTGAAGTCTTTTAAGGAATAAGAGGGAGTCTTTAACTGCTTCTTCAGCCAGTGATCCTCTCCTGTGGAGTTCACCCAGACCATACATCAGAGCCAACAGCTTCACAGCCTGATCTGCAGATTTTGGACTCTTCCATTTCTGTGGTTGCATTAGACATCTTTATAAATGTCATATTTACAGATCTCTCCTGTTGGTTCTGTTTCTCCAGAGAACCATGACTAATACATTTTCCAATTTGATTGATATATAACTTCTTTCTTTCCAATTACTTTGCTAGTCTTCTGTACAATGTTGAGCAGTGTTGATCAAAAAAGCATCCTTGTCTTGTTCCCGATTTTAGTTGGAGAGATTTCAATCTCTTACAATTGGTTAAGATGATAGTGCATGTTTTTCACAAATGTCCTCCATTCTTTTGAAGAAGTGAACTTCTGTACTTTTTTTTAAAGTGTGTTTTAATCATGACAGTGGTGATTTTTTCAAATTACTTCCAATTCAGTTAAGATGTTTTTTCTTTTCATTCTATTGATGTGGTGTGCTATATCTACTGAATTTCACACATTGAATCACCCTTCCATTCTTTGAATATATAAATCCTTTCATTTTTGGAAGAATTTGACAGGAGTTGGTGTTAGTTCTCTCTGAATGTTTGGTACATTTCACCAGTGAATCTGATTGTTCCTGTGCTTTTCTTTGTTGGGAGTTTTGTATTACCTATTCAATGTTCTGTTAAAGATCTGGTGAGATGTTTCCTTTCATCTTGAACCAATTTTGATAATTTACATGGTTCTAAGAATGATTCCATTCTATCTGGATTACCCAGATATTTAAGTACAATTGTTCATAGTATTTTCTTCCAATAATTTTTATATTTTTAATTCTGTAAGGTGCTGATAATGTTCCCACTTTCATTTCTGATTTGTTTTTGGTGTTCTATCACTATAAATGTTGTAAGTCTGCTAAAATTCTATAAATATTATTGATTTTTCATGCGAAAACCTCTGAGTTTGTGGTTTATTTGGTTTTATTCTGTGTTCCATTTATCTCAACTCTATTATTTATGATTTCCTTCTTCCTTCGGTATGTGGGCTTACATATTTAATCTATTCTACTTCATTAAGGTGAAAATTTATTTATTTTAATGATCTCATAGCTTTCTTTTTTAAATGTCAGCATTTACACTTATAAATATGCCTCTTAATATCACCTTCACCACAACTCATGAGTTTTGACATGTTTTTTCACCTTCATTTTCAATAATTTTTGAATTTTCATTGTGGTTTATCCTTTTATGTATTGTTGTTTAAGAATGTGTTTTTAATTTATACACATTTATAAATTTTCTTATTTGACATTAATTTCTAGTTTCATTTTATTAATGCTATAAAACAGATTTTGTACAATTTCAATCCTTAAAATTTGTTTATACATTTTCATGAATTAACATATGGTCTCATCTTTAGAAATTAGATAGAAATTACATCTATCTCCTGCTGATTCTGTTTGTGCAATTATGAGAATTACAAGAATTGATGATTTTTACAGTCCATATACAATCAACATTCAGTGATAGCTAAAATCATCATCCCTAAAATAGGATTTCCTTCTCAGTGATAATACCCTCCATCAGTTCAATCTGAAATTTCAAAATTGCTCTTTCTTCATTTCTTTTTCCCACAAAACATAAGTTCTATCCCTCTATTCTTCTTCGACAGTCTTACCCAATATCATGGTTTTTACTTTCACCTCCAGACAACTGACATTAAAATGTACTCCATCCTTCTGCTATGAATCTCCCATTCCACATTTCCAGGTATCACCTGGAACTTTCACCGAGACAGAGATTAAAGAGTAAGCTTTAAGGTCAGGCTTTATGTGTCAACATTTCAACTCTGCCACTTACTGGGTGTTCACTGTTGGTGAAGTTGACTAACATCACCATTTTACTTTCCTAATACATACAAAGGCTTGATGTGAAGAGTACATAATTTATGTAAAGCTCATATAATTAAGCCTGATCAGAGCAATAATTCAATAAATGGTAGATACAATTTATAATTATTACCCCATATCTGTATTTCCTCCTATATAATCTTAATTATATATTTGTCCAATTACTAAAAGTAAGAAATTAGGAGACTCCTTTCAGTGCCTCATAAATACAATCAGTGGTCAAGTCTTGCCAGTTCTTTTTGCAATATAGCTTTATATCAGCTCGCCTTTCCTTTCCACTACTATAATAAGGCCCAAGGCCTTCTTACCTTCCAACTGGACTGTTCCACCATCTTCCTAACTGGTTTCCCTTGTTTTGGTTTCTTGAATTCTACTCACTTCAATTGTGGGAAGCCATTCACCTTTTCCTAAAGCACATATAAAATTATATCATACCACTACTTTAACCCTTTCATTCTTTGCTACATTCTAAGAAATTAAATTCAGAAAACTTAGATAAAATTATATCATATCATACCACTACTTGAACACTTTCATTCTTTGTGACTTTCTAAGAAATTAAATTCAGAAAACTTAGTTTGATATTCAAAACCTGTTCCTTGGTAATGATAACCCTCCATACCAATCTTATCTACTCAGAAAAATAGACAATATTCCAGGCAAATTAAACTATTGGCAGTTCCCAACCTAGTCCACTTTTCCACTTGAATTACCCCAATAAATGAATTTAATTTGCCAATTAGTTGAAATGATATGTCCGCCTTAATTTTGCAGTCTAAAGTTTCCTCTTCCTCCATGAAAAGAACAAAAGGAGGTGAAATGCCAGGAATTGCAAAGTGTGGAGGTCTACAAATCTCCCCAAAATGTAATGATAAAATTGAACAACTGATGAAACAATTTCTGGTTCTGAAAACTGACCAAAGACATTCAACAAGTTGAAAATCATTTATACAAGAAAAACTACTGAACATCAAATAAGAAAATGGAGAATCTATGGCATTTAGCTTGGAATTCACTCATTCCTCAACTTCACCAATCAGTTACACTGGAAAATCAAGAGCTTCCATATCAAAGTATGGTTCTTCAGTTTTTGAGTGTCATATGGAGAAAACTTATGAGTCAGGACATTGTTGAAACCATAACAATCTTGATATCAAATAATCAGAAAAGGTCATGTCAGAAAACCTGAGGTTGCAATACAAGTTTGGTCAGGCAACAGACCAGAAAACTAGTCAGAAACTTACAAGGGGATTTGGAAAATCAAAAAGCCACAATGAGTCTTGATAAACTCCCATAAATCCATGATGGTCTAGGAAGATGCATATGTGAACAAAGCTATGCACATATTTGGAAAAGACTTAAGAGGGTTTTAGCTAGTTAGACATTCCAGATTCAATATAATGTTTTACACAATCATGGAGATGTGAAATGACCCCTCAGAATGCAAAATCCATGGCAGACTTAACTGCCTGATTTTTGAGTAAGTCCCTCCACTCATTCATAGATACAACAAAGAATAGAAGACTTACTGACTCAAGACATCTAAATGCAAGCTCTGAACAATCACTGCTGATGAGTATGCTATGGTAATTCAGAAGAAACCCTTAGGAAACAAGACTTAACAATAAAAATATAACAAACAAAAACAAAAATAATCAGACATGCCAGTGGTCACAGACTGCAGGGAGATGGTTTCTCCAGGGTAGGCCATCAAGCAAACATTGAAACAAAAACATACAGCAGCAAGCACTTAGAAAGATTAGACTCCGGAATTGCAACACCATGATGTCAGTAAATGTTCAGGCTTCAACAAAAAGAGGGAAAAAACAATCAATAGAATCTACCTCTGAGGCAAATTAAGTGTTAAGGATCAGCAGACAAAAATTTCAAACAGCTACTATATGTTCAAGTAACATATTTATAATGGTAATTGTACCTAAAAAAGTAAAGGAAATATGATTACATTGCTTGATGGATAAAAATATTAATAAAGAAAAATTCTAAAAGAGAACCAGAGAAATTTTAGAGTTAAAAGTATTTAATTTAAATGAAAAATTCACTAGTGGGACTCAATAGCATATAAGAGCAGGTACAAGAAAGAATCAACAAATGAAGGTAAATCTATAAAAATCATTCAAACTGAACAATGGAAAAAAATAAAGATGAAAAGACCTCAGATTAATATTAAAAATACTAATCCACACATCCGAGATGCTCAATGAACTCATTTTGAGATAAAGCACAGAAATTCATTCCTGGACTTATCATAGTCAAATTTTTGAAAGACAGAGAAAATCTTGAAAGGAACAAGAAAAACACAACTTATCATGCATAAAACAACCACAAAAAGTTAACAACTTATGTTTCATCATATTCATATGAAAGATATTCAAATATGAAATAGAAACTGCCAATGAAGAATTTATATCCAACCAAGCTATCCTTTAAAATTGAACTCAATAAAAAGATAATACCAAATAAGCAAAGGCTGAGTAATCAATTGTCAGCAAATTTGTCTTAGAACACTAAAGGATGTCCTTCTAGCTGAAGGGAAATGAAATCTGATGGTAATGTGAACCCAGATAAAGAAATAAAGAATGATAGAAATGAAAATTATCATGGTAAATATAAAAGACAGTATATACATTTTACTTTCTCTTTCTATTGAATTAACTTATTTGAAAGAAAACTGCATGAACAATAACCTTAAAAGTGTATTGTTGGGTTTATAACATATAAAGACAATAACAGCACAAAGAAGGATGGAGAAATTGGAGTTATTAGAGCAAAAATTCTATATTTTACTGGAATTAAGTTAGTATTAATCAGAAGTAGACTGTACTAAATTAAGATGAATGTATTAATCCAGGAATAAAATAATTCATAAATATATAGTACAAAAATGAACAAAGGAATCAATGCTATTTAGAAGTTATCTGTTTAAGATGAAAATAGCAAAAAAGATATGAGACATAGAGAAAAAAATACTGGTGAAATTCCAATCATCAAAATATTTATTACATGGCAATAGATTAAACAGAAGGCACACATTGTCATGCTGGATTTAAAATAAAAAGATGCAATCATATGCCATCTATGAGAGACAAACTCTAAATTCAAATACACAAATAAGTTGAGAGTAAAAGGATGGAATGCATGAGAACAGTTACTATAAAAGAATAGCCTGGCTCTATATATGTCAGAAATAGGGACTTAAGGGCAAAAGAGATTACTATAACATAAAAGGACACAGTATAATGGTAAAGGGTCAATTCAGAAGAAAAATTTAATAACTATAAATACATAAATGTAACAACTGAGACTCAAAGACATGAAGTAAATCTTCATGACAGAACTGAAAAGAGAACATACAATACAATAATAAATATTAGAGAATTTAATAATGCACTCTCAGTTTTTAATAGAATAAATTGGTTGAAAATCAACAAATATATAAAGAATTTAACTCTATCAACAATTTCTACCTTACAACAGCTGATGCCCATTATTTTCAAGCACACATGGAATATGACCCAGAAAAGACCATGTACTGGGTCCTAAAACAAATCTCAAAAGATCTAAAATGATTAAAACTACATAAAGCTTCTTCTCCAATGCCAATGGAATAAATGAGAAATCAAGGAGAGGAAGAAATCTGGGAAGTTGACAATATTCAAAATTTAAGCAACACACTTTCAAATAATTCACTGGTCAAAAATGAATCACAAGGAAAAATTTTAAAAGTATTTTGAACTAAGTGAAAACAAAAACGTCAAACAAAACAGAAAAATAGCAGTGCTTAGAGCAAAATTATCACTTTAAATGTCTATTTTAGAAAAGAAGGAATATCCCAAACCAATAATCTAAGTTTGTAGCTTAAGATACTAGAAAAAGAAGAGCAATCTAAGCACAAATCAAGTTTGTTTATTGTTATAAACATTAACGTGAAACTGATGAAATATAGAAAAGAAATCCAATGGAGAGAAAAAAGGCAATAAAAATTTTTTCTTTGAAAAGATAAAAAACATTGATAAGCATTTAATTAAATTGACAAAGAAAAACTGAGAGTGCTCATGAATTACCAAAATCACAAATGAAAAGGAAAACAGCACTACCAAACAAGACATAAAAGGATTATTAAGCAATAATATCAGAAATAATATGCCAGCACATTAGATGAAATGGACATATTCCCAGAAAGACATTCTATCAAAGCTGTGTCAAGAACAAAGATCATCCATATAGACTAAAACAAGTAAGCAAATTGAATTAGCAATTAAAAATTTTACCACGTAAAATCTCCAAACCTCAATGGCTTTTACCCATGAATTCTATTAGACATCTGAAGAAGAAATGACACCTATCCTTAGCAAACTATTTCAGAAAACAGAAGAGAGGGCCATACTTCTCCACAGATTCTGAGGTCATTAGTACCTTAATTTGAAAGCCACACAAATGTATCACAAGAATAGACTATGATAGAATAATATATCTCATGAATACTGAGGCAGGAATCTTCAAAAAATATTAGCAAACCAAATCTACCAATGTACAAAAAGCAATTTACAATATGACTAATTGGGCTTTATTCCAGGCCTTCAAAGTTGGTTTACATCTGAAAATCAATTAATTTACTATACCATATCAAAAGAGTAAAGAACAAAAAACGCATGATCATCTCATTAGATAAGAAAAAGCATTTGACAAAATTCAGCACCAATTCATGATAAAAATGTCAACATTAAAAGGGTATTTATGGAAAATGTACAGCTAACATCATATTTAAATATAAAGGAAAAATATTAGGAATAGAGAAGGTTTTTAGCTCTAAAAGTTCTGTTCACTACTGTACTGAATCGAGGTTCTAATCAATACTAATGGAAGAAAAAGAAATGAAATTCATCTAGATTTTAAAATGAAGAAGCAAATTTGTGTTTATCTGCATAATATGACTTTAAGAGAAAATCTTAATGGATCCACAAAAACTTCTAGAACTAACAATTGAGTTCAGCAGGGTTATCATTTACCCAATCAATAAATAGAAAATGAATTTTATTTTTATAATTAACAGGATCATCTGAAAATAACATTTGGGAAAGAGGTTTATTCACAATATCATTAAACTCAATAAAGAATTCTTTTGAAAGAAAATTAACAAGAGAAATACAGGATTTATAAACTAAAAATAAAAAAATATGGCTATGAAAGATTAAAGCAGATTTAAATAAATGGAGATACAATTGTTTTCCTAGTGATTTGGAAGGCTCAATATTGTGAAGATGGCCATCCTCTCCAAACTATCTATAGATTCAACAGAATTCTTATCAAGTTCCTTGAAAGCTGTTTTGCAGAAATTGAGAAGCTAATCTTGACATATTATTCTGAGGTAAAACCTTATGTTCAACTTATTTTTCAATAAAGACAACAAGATAATTTAACGATGGAGAAATAATCTTTTCAGTAAACTGTTCTATGCAAATTGCATATTCACATGCAAAAGCATCACCTCACAACAAACTCAAATATTAACACAAAATTACTCATAGTCCTAAATTTAAGAGCTAACTCTATAAAAATTTTAGAAGAAAAGAGGAAAAAATATTGATCTTACATTATAGTTATTAGAAACAATACCAAAAGCAAGAACCTTAAGAAAAAATTGCTAAAGAGGATTTCAACAAATTAAAGGAGATGCTATTAATAGCATCTAGGAAGACACTTTGAAGAAAGGAAAAATATTTGTATATCACATATCTGATAAAGAGTTTTTATCCAGAATATATAAATAGTATTTAAAGTGAAATAATAGCAAGTCAAAAATCTAATTAAAAAATGGCTCTAAGATTTGAAGAAATACTTCAAAGAAAAAATATAGATGGTGGTTCAATGTCATTAATTAGGGAAATACAAATTCAAACCTTAATGAGGCACTACTTTATGTCCTGCAAAATTGGCAAGGATATGAAGCTACTGGGAACTTCATACATTGCCAGTGGCAGTATAAAATGGTACACTCTGAAAAAAAGTTGGGTTGTTTTTAAGGAGTTAAGCATTAATTTACCACACAACCTAGTAATTCCCCTCCTAGATAGCTAACCAAGCAAAATGAAATATATATACCCAAAGACTTTTATAAAAATATTCACAGCAACATTTTTCTTAATAGCCAAAAAGTGGAAACAATCTGTATTAGTTAGGGTTCTCTAGAGAAACAGAATCAACAGGGAACACTTGCAAATATAAAATTTATGAAAGTGTCTCACGTGACCGTAGGAATGCAGAGTCCAAAATCCACAGGGAAGGCTGCGAAGCCGATGACTCCAATGGATGGCCTGGATGAACTCCACAGGAGAGGCTCACCAGCCAAAGCAGGAATGGAACCTGTCTCCTCTGAGTCCTCCTTAAAAGGCTTCCCATGATTGGATTTAGCATCACTAATTGCAGAAGACACTCCCCTTTGGCTGATTACAAATGGAATCAGCTGTGGATGTAGCTGACGTGATCTTGAGCTGATCCTATGAAATGTCCTCATTGCAACAGACAGGCCAGCGCTTGCCCAATCAGATGAACAGGTACCACAACTTGGCCAAGTTGACACCTGTCCCTAACCATGACAGTCCACCCCTTGTCAACTTGGCACACACACACACACACACACACACACACACACACACACATATATATATATATATATATCACCTTAGACCATACTTAGTTTCCAAATGAAAACAAATAAGCACACATTTTTTCTCTTACCTGACAATACTCAACTGTCCTGCATATAACTGGAAACACATTAAATCTCTCCAGAATAGGGTGCAAATCCTTGGGCAACATTCATTCTTAAACTTGATATCTTACAACTTAAATAGTATAACACAAACAAAACAACATTACAGTCCTCGTTTCTGTAACTGATCACGTGGTCGAAGTTCATATTTATCACTACCTTCTTCCACTACCCATTCCATGTTCCCTTTCCCCTCAGCAAGCACTTCAGCTGGCCGTTGTTCTTTGCCTGGTGAGGTGACCCAAACCTTCATTCCTGAAGTCTCAGAGCCATTAGTGGTCCTGCCTGGATTGTGTTGTTGCAGTTTTCCATTGATTTTAATCACAGGGCATGGTAGTACTAATAGACGCCCCAGGGGATCTCCTATATTCCAAGAAAACTCTTCTTTACCTCCATTATGTAGTTGCAGTCCTACTTCCTTCTGATAGTCAGGGTCAATTACCCCAGACAATAATGTAATTCCCTTCTTGGTATGTTGATCCAAAGGCATAAGTAGCCCAAAGTGGCCAGGTGGCAATCTTAACTTCCAGTTCAGTGGTATCACTGTTGTTTCTCCTGGAGAAAGCATACCCCGTTTTGGAACTAAAACCTGTAGACCAGCAGAACTCAGGGTAGCAGGGACAGGGAGCAAAAATTTTCCTAGTGGATCACTAGGAGTAATAGTGAGTGGCACCACACCCATTTTCACCCCTTGGTTCCTGGACCCATGGATCCTGGCTATGGAGAAACAGCACCATACAGCGGATGCTGATTCAGAGCATACACAGCTTCCTGGAGAACATTACCCCAGCCTTTCAAGTTTTTGCCACCTAGTTGGCCCCGTAATTGAGTTTTCAAAAGGCCATTCCACCGTTCTATCAATCCAGCTGCTTCTGGATGATGGAGAACATGATAAGACCAGAGAATTCCATGAGCATGTGCCCATTCCCGCACTTCATTTGCTGTGAAGTGTGTTCCTTGATCCGAAGCAATGCTATGTGGAATACCATGACGATGGATAAGGCATTCTGTAAGCCAACAGATAGTAGTTTTGGCAGAAGCATTGCGTGCAGGGAAAGCAAACCCATATCCAGAGTATGTGTCTATTCCAGTTAGAACAAATCGCTGCCCCTTCCATGAAGGGAGTGGTCCAATGTAATCAACCTGCCACCATGTAGCTGGCTGGTCACCTCAGGGAATGGTGCCATATCGGGGGCTGAGTGTGGGTCTCTGCTGCTGGCAGATTGGGCACTCAGCAGTGGCTGTAGCCAGGTCAGCCTTGGTGAGTGGAAGTCCATGTTGCTGAGCCCATGCATAACCTCCATCCCTACCACCATGACCACTTTGTTCATGAGCCCATTGGGCAATAACAGGAGTTGCTGGGGAAAGAGGCTGACTGGTATCCATAGAACGGGTCATCTTATCCACTTGATTATTAAAATCTTCCTCTGCTGAAGTCACCCTCTGGTGTGCATTCACATGGGACACAAATATCTTCATGTTTTTAGCCCACTCAGAAAGGTCTATCCACATACTTCTTCCCCAGACCTCTTTGTCACCAATTTTCCAATTATGGTCTTTCCAAGTCCCTGACCATCCAGCCAAACCATTAGCAACAGCCCATGAGTCAGTATACAAACGCACCTCTGGCCAGTTTTCCTTCCAAGCAAAATGAACAACCAGGTGCACTGCTCGAAGTTCTGCCCACTGGGAGGATTTCCCCTCACCACTGTCCTTCAAGGACACCCCAGAAAGGGGTTGTAATTCTGCAGCTGTCAACTTTCGGGTGGTACCTGCATATCGTGCTGAACCATCTGTAAACCAGGCCCGAGTTTTCTCTTCCTCAGTCAATTCACTGTAAGGAACTCCCCAAGAGGCCATAGCTCTGGTCTGGGAAAGAGAAGGTAATGTGGCAGCAGGAGAGGAAACCACGGGCATTTGTGCCACTTCTTCATGTAACTTACTTGTGCCTTCAGGACCTGCTCTGGTTCTATCTCATATATACCATTTCCACTTTACAATAGAGTGCTGCTGTGCACGCCCAACTTTATGGCTTGGTGGGTCAGACAACACCCAACTCATGATAGGCAACTCAGGTCTCATGGTAACTTGGTGGCCCATGGTTAAGCGTTCAGTCTCTACTAAGGCCCAGTAGCAGGCCAAAAGATGTTTCTCAGAAGGAGAGTAGTTATCTGCAGCAGATGGTAAGGCTTTGCTCCAAAATCCTAAGGGTCTGCGTTGTGATTCTCCTATAGGGGCCTGCCAAAGGCTCCAGACAGCATCTCTATTTGCCACTGACACTTCCAGCACCATTGGATCTGCTGGATCATATGGCCCAAGTGGCAGAGCAGCTTGCACAGCAGCCTGGACCTGTCGCAGAGCTTCCTCTTGTTCAGGTCCCCACTCAAAATTAGCAGCTTTTCTGGTCACTCGATAAATGGGCCGGAGTAGCACACCCAAATGAGGAATATGTTGTCGCCAAAATCCAAAAAGACCAAATAGGCGTTGTGCCTCTTTTTTGGATGTGGGAGGGGCCAGATGCAGCAATTTATCCTTCACCTTAGAAGGGATATCTCGACATGCCCCACACCACTGGACACCTAAAAATTTTACTGAGGTGGAAGGCCCCTGTATTTTTGTTGGATTTATCTCCCATCCTCTGACACGCAAATGCCTTACCAGTAAATCTAGAGTAGTTGCTACTTCTTGCTCACTAGGTCCAATCAACATGATATCATCAATATAATGGACCAGTGTGATGTCTTGTGGGAGGGAGAAACGATCAAGTTCTCTGCGAACAAGATTATGACATAGGGCTGGAGAGTTGATATACCCCTGAGGTAGGACAGTGAAAGTATATTGCTGACCTTGCCAGCTGAAAGCAAACTGTTTCTGGTGGTCCTTACTAATAGCTATTGAGAAAAAAGCATTTGCCAGATCAATAGCTGCATACCAGGTACCAGGGGATGTATTGATTTGCTCAAGCAATGATACTACATCTGGAACAGCAGCTGCAATTGGAGTTACCACCTGGTTGAGTTTACGATAATCCACTGTCATTCTCCAAGACCCATCTGTTTTCTGCACAGGCCAAATAGGAGAGTTGAACGGGGATGTGGTGGGAATCACCACCCCTGCATCTTTCAAGTCCTTAAGAGTGGCAGTAATCTCTGCAATCCCTCCAGGAATACGGTATTGCTTTTGATTTACTATTTTACTTGGTAGGGGCAGTTCTAGTGGCTTCCACTTGGCCTTTCCCACCATAATAGCCCTCACTGCACGAGTTAGAGAACCAACGTGGGGATTCTGCCAGTTGCTCAGTATGTCTATGCCAATTATACATTCTGGAACTGGGGAAATAACTACAGGATGGGTCCGGGGGCCCACTGGACCCACTGTGAGACGGACCTGAGCTAAAACTCCATTGATCACCTGGCCTCCATAAGCCCCCACTCTGACTGGTGGTCCAGAGTGATGTTTTGGGTCCCCTGGAATTAATGTCACTTCTGAACCAGTGTCTAATAATCCCCGAAATATCTGATCATTTCCTTTTCCCCAATGCACAGTTACCCTGGTAAAAGGCCGTCGGTCTCCTTGGGGAAGACTTAGAGGAAGGTTAACAGTATAAATTTGTGGCAGTGTAACAGGTTTCTCCCCAATAGGGACCTGGCCTCCCCTTCATTCAAGGGGCTCAGGGTCTGTAAACTGTTTCAAGTCTGGAAATTGGTTAAGGGGCCGTGACTCTGTGTTTTTGTAATTCAGGTTAGACTTCTGTTCCCTTGACCTAGAATTCTTTTGTTTATAAAGCTCCAACAAGAATTTAGTAGACTGCCCTTCTATTGTATTTCTAGGCACCCCATGATTTACTAGCCAATGCCACAAATCTCTGCGTGTCATATAATTTTGATGCCTCCTTTGAGTTTGTTGTCTATTATAATACCCACGTCTACCCTGTCTTTGGTGATTAAGTGCTGCCACCTGGCTTCTGCCAACTCGGGATCCTGTCATCCCCATTGTGTTTAAGGATTCCAGCTCAGTGACAGCAGTTCCTACAGTAATATCTGACCTACAGAGAAGTGCAACCACAGAGCTCTTGAGGGATGATGGTGCTAGTCTCACAAACTTATTTCTCACTGTTCTGGTAAAAGGTGCATCCTCTGGACATTCCTGGGGTGTAAGAGCAGGCTTTGCATGATAAATCCACTCTAACATCCTAATCTCTCTAAGCCTCTGGATCCCCTCATCTACATTATACCAGGGCAGTTCTGGCATTTCAACCTCAGGTAATGTTGGCCACCTTTTGATCCATGTTTCAACCAACCACCCAAACAAGCTGTTAACACCTTTTCTAACTGCTCTTGCTATAACATTGAATGCAGAATCTCTGCTTAGAGGGCCCATATCAATAAATTCAGCCTGATCCAGCCTTATATTCCTCCCACCATTATCCCACACTCTTAAAATCCATTGCCACACATATTCCCCTGACTTCTGTCTATATAAATTGGAAAACTCACACAGTTCTTTTGGAGTATAACATACCTCCTCATGTGTGCTACTTTGTACCTCACCTTTAGGGGCCTGTTGGGAATTTAGTCTAGTTATAGGTCTAGAAGAAATGAGGGGTGGTGGGGGTGGGTCATGAAAAGAATTAGAAATATCTTCCAAGCCATTTGCTTCAGGGCTTTCATTTGCAGTTTCATCTGGTGAAACAGGATTAATAACTCTAGGGCTAATCCCTTCAGGAGGAGGTTGGGTGGCCAATTCCTCAAGGCAGGCTGGAGGTGGGTCAGCTATGTCCTCAGGGTAGACTATTACAGGGTTATCTAAAGAAGGCTCAGCATGGTCTAGGGTTTCAACCTCACCCCCAACATCATTATCAATCCATATGTCACCATCCCATTTTTCAGGGTCCCACTCCTTTCCAATCAATGCCCTCACTTTAATGGCAGACACCATGCAAGACTGAGATTTCAGTTTACGTTGTAAAGTTGCTACTCTAACAATAAGATTCTGAGTCTGATTTTCAGAGATCTCAAGTCTACGGCTACAGGAAATAAAATTTTCCTTCAGGATACTCATAGAAACCTCTACATCTTTCAGATGGCACTTAAGCTTCTTGTTTGAAGCCTTAAGCCCATCCCTTTCACCCTTTAATGTAGACAGTGTATCTAACAACAACCAACCAACATCTCTATAACTCTTATTCCTACAAAACTCTGTAAAGGTGTCAAAAACATTATCCCCCAGAGTCTGGCTTCGTACAAGCGAAGCATTAGGAGAATCGAATGATGATATTTTGACTATCTCCTTTGCCAACTCAGTCCATGGATTGGGAGTGTCATTCTGACTACGGGAATCAGAGTCCTTAGTGTCTCTGAGCCCAGTCAGAGTAGAAAACCATTCATAAAAACCCATTTTTAAGATTCTGTTCCTTAAGAACCACTCCTGGTACCAAGATGTATTAGTTAGGGTTCTCTAGAGAAACAGAATCAACAGGGAACACTTGCAAATATAAAATTTATGAAAGTGTCTCACGTGACCGTAGGAATGCAGAGTCCAAAATCCACAGGGAAGGCTGCGAAGCCGATGACTCCAATGGATGGCCTGGATGAACTCCACAGGAGAGGCTCACCAGCCAAAGCAGGAATGGAACCTGTCTCCTCTGAGTCTTCCTTAAAAGGCTTCCCATGATTGGATTTAGCATCACTAATTGCAGAAGACACTCCCCTTTGGCTGATTACAAATGGAATCAGCTGTGGATGTAGCTGACGTGATCATGAGCTAATCCTATGAAATGTCCTCATTGCAACAGACAGGCCAGCGCTTGCCCAATCAGATGAACAGGTACCACAACTTGGCCAAGTTGACACCTGTCCCTAACCATGACACAATCCAAAGTCCTTCAAATGCTAAATGGAGAGGCAAAATATGACATTCCTACAATAGAATACTATCCATCATTAAATGAACGACTTCTTGATAGATGCTACAAAATGCATGAAATTCAAAAACATTATACTAAGTGAAAATGCCAGATATGAAAGACTCTGGAATTATATAATTTCACTTACATGAAATGCACAGAAAAGACAAATGTATAAAAACAGATTTGTGGTTCACTGAAGGTGGTATGGTAATATTGGTTACAAATTGCATGAGGGATCTTTGGGTGATGGAAATGTTCTAAACAGAATTGTGGTTACATAGTGCTATAAGTTTGCTAAATATAATTGAATTGTACACTTACAATGAATAATTTAATGTCATGCAAGTTATACCTCAATTTTTATAGAATTTTAAATAATTAAGATAGTGGGGAAAAAGTTCTGGAGGAGATGAGTCCTCAAAAATGGATACCCTCACTATGGTAGGCAGGAACAGTGGGATACCACTATAATAACATGTTGAAAGTGACAGGTATATTGATTATGCTAAGGGTTAAGCTGCTGTAAAAAGACAACCCAAATAGAATGGGATTAAATAAAATATATTTGTATTACTCTCACACATGGCAGTTGAGCCAGAACAGCTATGGTCTACAGAAGATCCAAGTTCCCTCTTTCTTTGCTTTGCTTAGCTGCAAGGTCAAACTAGATCACTGCATGTCAATATTCCAGCTCTGGAAAGGATGCAAGTTTAATCCTGAGCAAGGGGATCATCATTAAGTTGGAAATGACTTTAAAATTGTGTCCACTTCTACTCACATCCCATTGGTCTTCATATAACTAGAACGAAAGCTGGGTGGTGTAGTTCTGTTTGGGTTGCCATAAACCCACTTACAACTGTTATTGTGTAAGAGGGAAATGATATGATTTTTAATATAAATTTATTAGAGTGGGTGAAAAATGTATTGAAATTATGGTAACTAATATTGATAATCCACATGAACAGTTCATATTGATAACTCCCAGCATTAAATACATAGCAGATGTGGGTCATTAGGCTGTCTTATTGAGCCTAATGACACAGATTCTGCATAGGAAAAGGAAGGTAAATGTACTGTCTCTGTAGTATGTGAAAAGAGGTATCTGGGCATTAATCCTGGAGCTGGATTTCAGATTTGGAAATCAACCTACAAAATGAATTTACAAAAACAGGGCAGGCCTGGAGATATAAGTGACTGAAGATACTTGCTGGGCTAAATTTAGAGAATATTCCAGAAAATAAGGTGGGTACACAATGAATGGAAATCAGGTATAAATGTGGTTCTGAGAAGACAGAAGAATTCCAGTTATGAGTACCAGTACCAGAGCTTGTTGCACTCTCTGCCTTCCTCAATGATATCTACTTTATTTGCTCCCTTTCATCTTTCAGGTGAATGCTCAAAAGCCATCCTCCTCTGAGCATTTCATTTCAAATGACACCCCTCATTTATCATCTGAAACTCCCTTATGCTCCTGTATTTTTTTCCATACCAACTATTAAGCCTGAAATTATATATACTATTTTGTCCTCATCTGGAATGTAAATTCCAAGACAGCAGCTAATGTGTGTTAGTCACAGCTACATCATCAGTAAACATTTAATGAATATTTGTTGAAGTAATTTAATAAAGAAACATAGATAGGTTAGCAATGTAGCAGGGTTAGCAAAAGAAAAGCTGAGATGATGTTAAATTAACTTAAATGGACTCTAACATTTGATAGCAAATGCTGAAGTCACTCTGGACCTGTGAGGGATAAATAAGTATTGCTAAAAGGGGAGAAACCAGGAATAGGAAACCAACAACACCTGTACTCCTTGAAATCCCATAGCACTTTGTCTTTAGTGCTACTGAGGACTTCACAGTTTATTGGATTTTGCATAGTGATTGTTTATACCTGTTATTTTTATTTATGTCTGTTACTTGTTAAATATAAGATTCTTAAAGCTAGAATCCACATCTGATGCATCTGGGTATCCCTCTCAGCACTACTAGAGTATTTTTCAAATGGTAAGCACTCAGTAATATCTACTTAGATGGAAAAAAAATAATAAATAAATAAGAAAATATATTTATTTTCACCAGTATCAGAGAATTTTTTTAAATTCAGAGTAATCAAGCTTCAGTGGCTGCTTGTGATGATCAGATCAATACCTTTAAAGGTACAACATTGACCCTCTCACTAAAGACAAGAGTGAACCTAGACTATGCACACATAAGAACCTCAACCAGTGATACCATTCTTCTTTACCTACTTCTGTCCAACTCAGGAAACACTCCGTGTTCTCATGTAGGAGTACAGTGCCATGACACACTCAGTTAGATCTCACAATGCCAAATGTGTAGGAAAAAATCCTTTGAGAACATTAGTTGATGCATATGCATAACACTTTTTATACAATAAAACTGGGGTGCTTGTCTCTATAATGTGAAAAGCAGTTACTCTGCTGTATTATGTGAAATAATTATTTTTACAGTATCACTTACTCTTAAAATACAGTGAAGGCATTGTGCCTTTGAAGCAGCATCTTTGAGCACAAATCATTTTCATTACTTATGTTACATTTTAAAAGAAATTCTCAGACTTTGCTATATGAAGACTGATGTCATTGTTAATGCTTTTATTACTTTTTCATTTTACTTGATGAATCATGACTCCCCCATGTGGAATTCACTATTCTACCAGTTGCCTTCGAAAGAAGTGACTTTGAAGCTGGGAACAGGGTACAGATCTTGGCAGAAAAAGTTTCCATTTGCGTCTTTGTGGGCTGATGTTCCCGTTCTCATCCTCCACACCCTCCCCCAGGTCACATATAGTTCCACCATTCACAAAGATTCATTTCTGAACATACCTGCTTCCTCAGCAACGTCTTTTCTCCTTGCAGTGCAAAAAGCATGACTTACTATTTTTCCCTTTCTTCTTCCTCAACTCACCATCCTTGCTGTAAGTCATCTCTCTCTGTGCTGAACTTGCACCACATTTTGTTCCTCTCATATGGAGCTGCTATATATTGCTTTGCAATCATGTTATATACACCCTCATATCGAACTCTCTTGAGTAGTTTATTGTTCTTTGAAAATGCAGAGTGCTACTAAGTTACCTCTGTGCTCACTGCTGACTTCTTGTAGTGGGATGCCAAGTAATTCCTGAAGAGTGACACTATTCCTTCTCTCCTGCCTGCTCAGCCATCTGCTCTCTGGACAGATACTACTCATTAGCATCCTTTAAACTGGTGAGTGTGGGAGATAAGAGATAAAATTCAAAACAATCTTTTTATAACTTGTTCATTTCTCATTATTACCCTTTACAAGTTTATAGGTAACAGAAAATCTTGACTAGGCAATACATCAACAATAATTTGTGCCTCTTCTTTCTTTTCCACACCTTAACAGGGAGCTTAGTTTTGAAGGAAAACAGCCCTACAAAGAAGAGAAGAAAATAAAGGGCAGAAATTTTCCCCAGAGAGAAAAACATCGTGTTCAAGAATTTGTGAACTGATTCATGAGCTTATTTAATATAAGTAGGGAATTTGTAAAAAGAGATATTTTAAATATGCAACCTGAATGTTAACTTTCATAATGTTAGTCCCATTTGTCATATTATTTTAAGTCCAAGTCATCATGGTTCTGTAAAGGGCAACCATTCTACTCTGCTGTTGGGCAAATATCTGGAGAGCATGTAAGAATTCGAGAGTTTTGCCACTCAAAGGAGGACTCCAAGAGACGTTCTCTCATGCAACACGCAAGGGGTTTATTTACCACACATGCGTGGGGCTCACTGAACACGCAGGAACAGAGAGCCCCTAGCCTGGGTTTGGGGGAGCTTTTAAGGGGGAGGAGGAGTGGGGTGGGGGTCGAGCATGGGTCACAGGTGTTGCTTCATGCAAGAAGCAGATAATGATCATTTTCACAACAAGCATTTCTGGTGCAAGGAGTCATGGGGGTTGCGAGAGGCAGATAACCAACCCGGAAGGTCCCGAGTTGTTTTTCTTAGCCTGATGGGGCCCATAACTCTTTCCTTTACAATCCTTAACTCACACCAAATGCATAGCAGTGAATATAAAATGACACAAATGCTTTTGCTAGATATTTCTATCATTCAGAAGCTAAAATACATGTAAATAGCTAAATTAGGCAAGAAAAGTTAGCTACTGTTAAGTTTTATAAAATCCTTCTTTACAAGCAGTCTTATTTCTGGTCAGAACTAGAACCTTTCTGAAGCCATGCATAACAGCACAATCTCAACTCAGCTTTTAATCTCACCCTCTGTCTCCTTCCTCTCACTGATGTCCTGCTGAGGCTTCCAATTCATTAGCAGACCTAAACAAAAACCCCAGTGTTCTAGGCTCTCTTCAACTTTCAGATAAATTACCTAATCTAGCTAAATCCTGGTCTCCCCATCTGTAAAATGGCAATATGAAGACTAACTACCTCATAGCTCATGAAGCATTGTAAAGATTAAGTCTGAAAACAAGTAGCACAGTTCATGGAATATACTGTTAAAATAAATGTGTTATTTTTTATTATTGAGCTTTTCCAATAAGACTCTATTGTCAGTATATAAAAATAGCAAATACAAAAATGAAAAAAGGAGATTTCTTCCCAAGGAATAGATATTAATAGGTTTTTGTGCATTACTCTTAGACCAAAAGAATTGAGTAAAATGTTTTGTTTTTCATGCTTTGATTTGTTTCATATTCCTGGAAGAATGCCTCTTAGAAAAGCCAAAATGCTTCCATAATTACATTCAAAAATCAGAGCTACAGAATTTCAAATATGAAAATGATCCAAGAATGGGGTGGCCTCACCCTGAATATCAGTGAGACCCATAAGACCACCAAGTTTTCCTTTGGGAACATCTTCCATTTCCAAAGAGAAATGCTGAAGCAGCTTTGGGTAACAAACTCATGAGTAATACTGTTACCCTAACAGGTAATATTCTCATTGATTAAAATAAACGTTTGTAAAGCAACAGAATAAAAACTGAGTATAATCTAGTTTCTCACATACAGCAAGCCCACACCTCCAAAAGGCTTTCTTAGATACAGTTTCCTCTGCTCAGAATGTTATTTCCTTTTATCATTACATAACTGGCTATTTCTCAACCTCAAATCTTGGCTTCTTGTATCTTCCATGATTACACCCTATTAAAAATAACTGAGTGATTTTAAATCACACACACACAATTCACCTGTTATTTTCTTTCATCACTTGGTTTTCACTAAACTGCATCTATCCACTAAAAAAGTAGAATATTTATGAGCTTCTTTAGTTCTTCTTGCTATGTCTCCCATTTAAATGGTAAAATTCATGGATGCTTGGGTTAAAGCTGCCCCATTCAACTACATAAACTCATTTAGTGTGTAGTCAATCCATCAGAGTATTTTACAAATAAGCACATGACTGCAATTCTGTTATTTGAAAGAATAAAAAATTGTTGGTGAGTCCTAGTTTTCTGCCAGTTGGTCTCCCCTTTGAGTATTTTAGCTTTAAGCAATTTCCAAGAAAAGAAAGTGGTGCCATGGGGTGAATTTAGGATAAGCTAACAGATGCTGTATTGACAACAAATCTGCTCTTTTTCATTTTGACAGACTAATTGTTCTCAGGGTTTTTCAATTACCACTTGAAAAGGACAACCAAAGAAGTGATTGGTGAAAACACACACACACACACACACACACACACACATGCACACACACACACACGCATATATGCTATGTAGTATAATTATATAGTTTTATGTAGTGTGTATCTATATATGTGTGTATATTTGTGTGTATATATACTTAAATTCAAAACAATAAAAAGATGAAACTACTAATTCCAAACAACAAAGCCTGCTGGATAAGTAAATATAACAGAATAAGATTTGAGAGCAGGTAGAACAAGGCTGTGACCAGCAAAAGTTTTTTTTATTCCCTAGTTACTTTCTCTCACCTGAACCCTCTAGATCTTGCCCCCAATTTTAATAATGTGAATGAGCATATTGGCCCACCTCAGAGTATTGTGTCTGACTTTAATTCACTGTAAGTGAAAAATTGAAATACAGAGAGCATTTTTGAAAATTCAGTCATTCTATTAAAAAATTCTCTGCACTAGAATTTTTTATGACTTAGATTTGTATAACAATTTTTTTCCAAAGAAAAATATATTCTGAAGATAGATATTTATTTTTCATTTTGGAATAGATATCTCATACCCAATAGACATTTCAAGTCTTTTCATATGAAAATGTAGCTTAAGGAATGAATTTTGGCAAGCCTCAATCAACTTATATTAGTTTATCAAGAATGAAAAATAAGTATTTCATGAAATGAGGCGTCAATTCCTGAAAAGGTAGCACAATATCACATTATCAGAAAAGAACAGTACTGGATTCTCTTTTTAATGATTAGGTTTTAATATTTGCTCATGTATAGTTGGAAAGGAAATGTGCAAAACATGGAAAGGTAACCTTTTAAACAATCATTTCAGAAATAAACTCAAAATACCAGAGATGATGCATCTCTCAAAGCATAAAGCTTCCCCTTGAATTCACTTCTATATTTGACCTTCACATATATCACTCTTCTACAACATCATGCCTCTCTCTACTCCTGAATCCCATTTAGTTATGATTCAGTGCTTTATTTACTTCACTGATTGTATTGAGCCCACACAAATCATCATAAAGCTTTTATTTGATCTCTGAAGGTTTTCTCAACTTCCCATAAATGGTAACAACATATTTTTAAATCCTCCCAACTCTAAGTATTCATGGTGCAACATCACTATTATTTGCCAAATAAATTACACTACAAATACAATTCATATCTTCCTGTGGTGACTAGCAGAACTAACCCAGGAAAGGAGGGAAAAAATCAAAAGCATTTTCCTATATTTTCACATAGCATTCAGGATCCTGAAAAAGAAAGACTTAGTTGGGCAAATAAAATAAAATAAAATAAAAAAGATGCTGACCATGCAGATTATAAACCTAGACTTAAAAGTCAGCATGGGAATCACCAGTACACATTGGTAGAGGATGCTTGGTAAAGAGAGATCAGAGAAGGATGAGAATTAACTAATGGACAAATGCAATGGTGCTAAATCATTATGTATTTCACTACTATTAAAAGTATTTAGATCAATAGAGAATCCCACTGATAATAATCACAAATCCATGTAATCATAATACAAATCACATAGCCATAGTAACCCCATAGGGTATAAATTTTTCCTCATTTTACATATGAAGAAAATGAGACCTAAAGACATTAGGTAAGTTGCTCAAGGGCAGGTTTATCTAATGCCACTACCTTCATACTTAATTCCCATGCTTTCCCAAGCAAGATGAATCGCATCAAATTTATGACAAGTATAGACATACTAGGTCTATACTGTACAATAAGGAAGTTCAAGTATTAAAAGTGAGCTGAATGAGGAGTTAAAAAAGGCATTATCATCAGAATCTAGAAGAGGCTTTCAAGGGACAGGGTGGGGATAAGGAACAGAAAGTTAAGGCTTCAAATGTACAGGGTTACTCTTTGGAACAATGGAAGCATTTTGGTAAAGGACAGTAGTTATGATAGTGCCACACTGTGAAGGTAATAAACAGCACTGAAATATAGGGGAAAAGTTAGGTTGTATGCATGATAACAATAATTTTTAAGAAATCCATGGAACAATACTACACAGTGAATCTTAAATTAAACCATGGCTATCATTAATAATACAGTTAGAAGCATGTGTTTTCATCCATTGTAACCAATGTTCCACACCAGTGCAAGGCGTCAGTGGGGTGGTGGCATGTGGGAAATCCGTATTTTACAGGTGGTTGTTCTATAAACCCAAAACTTCTCTAATAAAGAAAAAAGGGCATTATAAAGGAAGGGCAAAATGAAGAGGTGTATATATAGACCAGAGCCTAACACAAGACAATAGGATAAAGGTCAAGCCAAGCATGTAACACTTCAGGGTAATCAGTAGAAAGCAGAGTACTGCACAGAAGAATTAGCTCAGGGTTGAACACTTATAGGCACCCAAAAGTACTTGCAGATTCATTCTAGTTTCCAAGAACATGTCATTTCTTATTGCACATCAGCTTTGTGTGTGTTCCTTTCAAAAATGGGGTTTCAAATGATAACTCTTTTGTAAATTACCAAACAATGCAACCAAAATATCACATGAGTACTAAAAGACTATGCATAGTGTGGTTTCCATAAACCGAACCACATTTGCCAAGAATATGCAAAATCAAATTTTAAATGTTAAAAAAAGTCAAGATATTCCATGTTCTCTTAAAATTAAACAAGTAAACAGAATCACTTGAAAAATTGGACATTAATAGCACTTGTAATACTTAAATTCTGAATATGGTAAAGTCTTCTTTGGCTTGTTAACATGAACTTAAACTATTTTTATAACTACACAATGGACTCTCATTACCACTACAGAATATAGGTAAGTATGGCTTTTAATCTAATAAATGATATATTCAGAGTTACTTTAAGAAACGTAGGTGATTCTTTTACCGATTCAGTATCAATAAAAGACCTATTAAGAACTGAATTATGTTTCTATAATCATGCACTCTCTATATATGGCCAGAAAGAGAACAGAAGAAAATAGTGCATTGTTATTATGAAAAAAAAAAGGATTAGTAAGAAGAGAGAAGACTACAGTGACAACAAAACAGCAAATTGTCTATTTCCTTTAAACACAGCTTTCAAAGGAAGCTGTTAAAGATTCTTCTACACAAAACAAGACCCAGGGTGGCACATATTGCTAAAATATATATTTTATGAAGTCACTTACACAACAGTACACAATTGTAGATTGTGAGGTAAAAAGCCTTCAAGCAGAAAGGCTATAAAATTATGATATAGAGGTCTATAAACATGTGAATTTCAATCTACTTTCAGTATAAGAGACCTATGTCTTTAAGAGTGTGGTATTGACTAAGATAAGGGAAAGTCTTACAGATGCAAGAATGCAAAAATAAGTCACAGAATCAAGAGATTACAATATGGAATTTGCATCTTCATTATGTAACATTAAGAAGTCAAAGAAATGAATTTCTTTAAGGAAGAAATGATCTCTCTTTTCCAAAAAATAAATATTTAGCAGATAGAATGATTGTCTCTTTTGGCTATTAAGACAGTTAAATACTCACAGTACAGTAGGAAAAGCAACAACATATCTCTTCCTGTGCTAAAATTCCCCAACCCTCCTCAAGATCATATTTACCTTTCTGCAGTCAGACACTATGTCCTTTACTTTGTTTGCTATCTCCCATTATAGCTGGCCTGATCTCAGAATACTGCTACGCATTGAATAAGTACTTGGACAAATTGACTTTACTAATTCTCAAGATTAGAATCCAAATACATTATCTTAAGTCCTCTTAGTGGACAATTCTTCAATGGAGACAAATACTGTGAGATGTTTGAAAGAATGCATGTTGATGTTCTTCCTAAAAGATATATAAATCTTTATATTATAATATTATATTTTGATTCTGGACCTCATGGTCCAGTTCTTAGAATATGAAAGAGGAGAAGACAAAAGTGAGCTAGAACATGGCTGGAGATTTCTGGGGAATAACTAAGCCAAATATTTTAGACTCATGGAGGGAAACTGGTGAACCAGATAGTCCCTAAATGTACAAACAGCATCCCTCCCTGAAGCATGGCTATTTAAGAATGGAGGTGTCATCTACATCACTTGTTACCTCCACTACCTCACACAGGTAGGTGAGGAAGGGTTAAACATGGGGCTAGAGATGGAAATTTAAAGGGCAGCTCTTGTCTTGATGTGGAGAAGGAAGGAGGAATGAATATATAAACAAAAAAGTGGGTGAGGCAAATTACATCTATATGATGTGCAGTTTTCTCTCTTGGCCGCTAGAGGAAACACTAATTCTCAAGTTTAGTTTTATTGTTAGCCAACTCAGAAAAGACAGTAGAATTTGAATTATCAACATGTAGCAGGGAAACATTTGGGGCCAGACTGATGAAGCACACTCACTGCAGGCTGAGGCTAGGAATGCTGCAGAATCCAATCTAAGCACTTTGGAAGTAAGCAGATTTTTTTACCATTTTTTTTAAAACATGGGCAGGCAATGGGAATTGAACCCGGGTCTTCTGGCATGGCAGGCAAGCATTCTTGCCTGCTGAGCCACCGTGGCCCGTCCAGCATATTTTTATCATAGTAAAATGTCCTATTAAAGCAGAGAGGAGTATAAGCTATGAGATTAAGCAGTGCATAAAGTATCAAATAGTATGCCCACATAAATCATTCTTTTACATTGTCTTTGAACCAGACTATCAGATTTAGACAGTGGTACCAGAAATGTATTGACATTGAAAGGTGATGTGTTTTGGAGAAGTGTTTCTTTCTAGTTACACTGCTGCAAACTCTTTCTGGCTTTGCTACTTTCCTGTTTTCCACTTTATACACATTAAATGAATGTGAGTGTATTTTACATATAACTATAAAGAAATGAGACCAATTTTACAAACCATTAAAGAAAGCAGCCTCATTTTACAAGTATATTTCATATAGCTGCAATCATTTTATTTTGGAGGCTATGTGAGGCACAATCAACTGAAAATGTCACTGTAGTGAAGTGAGATGTCTACTTTTTTATGAGGCTCTTTGAGGGCCATCAATACACATGTGGAGGCAGGCAAAGGATGACGTTTAGGGGGACCAAGATGAAATTGGGATGGTAAGCAATTTTATCTATGATCGTTTTTTACATTAAAAGTTACTTTTATTTTATGCCAATGTTTCTAGACTTAAAACTCTAATGAATGCCACTACCAACAATTTTAGTAAAGAGTTCTGTATCTTACTTTGATATATTGATTTGCAGTTTCATGTTTTAAAAACAAAGGGTAATCTTCATAAGCCTGGTTTTGCTAATTACAAGTATACAGTTTATAATGGATCATAATGACACAGCATAAAGAAGAATAATTATGAGAGTTACTTTTGTTTTCAAACTGAGTAATGAGAGTACAATTCTGTCCTTATACCTTCTCACTGTGCATTTAATTTTTAGATACAAAAAAATTTTCAAAATGTGTTAGCTGTATCTTGACATTCAAAATCATTGCATTCCTAAGTGCCACTGCATGCAAGAATTATGCATGAGCCCATATTCTGCATTCATATTCTAATGTGAATATATTTTGTAAATGCACTACTCTGTTTTCTTGTAAATTTCACCTTTCATGACCTATGGTGAGTAGTGTTGATCTCTGCAAAGAATTAAACAGTATAAAGAATGTCTACTGCTTTCAGCAGACATGATAGTGTCTCCCACTGACTTCAGAACATCTCTGTTATAGCCAGTATATAGATGCCACAGAGGAAAGAACCTATAAGAGAGGAGCAAAGAGACACATCTAGCAATAGCTGCTGTTGTGATCTGGGCCAATTAAACCAGGTCTCCATTCCTTTACCCTTTCCAGCCTAAGCCCTTTCTGGATTCTGATGATACTGATGAGCTCTTCAGTTATAAAGAATACTTGGATGAGGAAACAAAATAAAGGACAAGTCCCATATACCCTTTTAGTTTGTTTTAAAGTCAGCAGCAGAAGAACTAGGAGGCAATTTCAGCAATGTAAAGCCCTCTTTGAAGAGAAATTAAGCAATTATTATTTCTATGGTCTTTTATGGTTCTAAATCCTGGAAGTACATTCCAAACAGTCATAGAATCATAGAATTGGAATTGATTAAATATACATCAATTCATGTTTAAATTCCTTCATTTACTACAGATGAGTAAAATCAAGAACAAGAGCAGCATATAGAGTACCAAACATGAAGATCACCTATAGAAATTTTCTACTATTCCATACCATCTAAAACACAAGCATGAGTGTTATATATGAGAATATAAATCTGTTATGGTTTTCATTCCCCGCAGTACTTACTGAAGTCCTAGAATGCACTGTGCTCTCTGTGGGTGTCACCTCCCTCTCCCATAAAAATACCACAATCTGACACTTACAGTTCAGAGGAAAAGATAACGAATGTGGTAAGAAGACTACTCTAACAGTGGTGTAAAGATTGTGGTTTTGTCCTTTGCTACACACTTGCCTGGTGACCTTTAAAAAATTTTAAGAGAATTACTTAACCTCTCTGAGTCTTGAATACTTCATCTGTACAGTGAAAGCATTAAGTTAGTTTCATATAATTTACTGCCTTTATAAATATCTAGGTTTGTGAAATACCCCATATGATTTTTTCTTCTTCATAAACAATGCTCCATCTCAGCTCCCAAAATGTATTAGAAAAAAAAGTGCCCCTCACCCCAAGGGAAAAAATTCTTCAGTTAAAGAATAAAATATTCTTTATCATTGGTTCATGTCCCAAAACTGAACAGACAAAAGATGAAGAACAAAGACTTATCAACAAAGACAATTCAAAATAAAGGAAAATATAGCTTGAAATAAGTGTTTCCATTCCCGATTGCTTTTATGAAGGCAAAAATGCTTTTTCTATAGTTCATTTATCTAAGAAGATTAAAATTAATGTCACTGGATAATGAGAAAGATGAATAAATATGGGCATTGATCTTGAGAATGGAATATTGATTTTATGTTATTTAATTGAGATATCTCCTTCTAGAAGCCCACCTTAGAAAGAATTATTAATTACTATCCCAAGCTGTATTGTTACCAAAACTACAAATGAGGATTTGAATAGTACCAATACAACTTATTACTATATTGTAAGAATTCGAGAGTTTTGCCACGCAAAGGAGGACTCCAAGAGACGTTCTCTCATGCAACACACAAGGGGTTTATTTACCACACATGCGTGGGGCTCACTGAACACACAGGAACAGAGAGCCCCTAACCTGGGTTTGGGGGAGCTTTTAAGGGGGAGGAGGAGTGGGGTGGGGGTCGAGCATGGGTCACAGGTGTTGCTTCATGCAAGAAGCAGGTAATGATCATTTTCACAACAAGCATTTCTGGTGCAAGGAGTCATGGGGGTTGCGAGAGGCAGATAACCACCCCGGAAGGTCCCGAGTTGTTTTTCTTAGCCTGATGGGGCCCATATCTCTTTCCTTTACAATCCTTAATTCACACCAAATGCATAGCAGTGAATATAAAATGACACAAATGCTTTTGCTAGATATTTCTATCATTCAGAAGCTAAGATACATGTAAATAGCTAAATTAGGCAAGAAAAGTTAGCTACTGTTAAGTTTTATAAAATCCTTCTTTACATAAGAAAAGTTAGCTACTGTTAAGTTTTATAAAATCCTTCTTTACATAAGAAAAGTTAGCTACTGTTAAGCTTTATAAAATCCTTCTTTACATTCCCCACTCCTTTTTGTACATATCTTTAATCTTAGAGATTTTCTGGGTTATTTAATACTGAGTACTGTTGTCTGATGAGCATTAATTTGACATTTCCAATCTGCCTTTGTAAAAACTGTATAATTCTATTTAGAATATATGGTCCTATAGTTATTATTAAAAGTAACACAATTAAAGGCCCAGCGAGAGCAGATAATAGCGTTGTCAACCAGGGGGACTTAGTAAACCAAGATTCAAACCACCCCCGTTGCGTCTCTCGTTCTTTTTGTCTTTCACGAAGGCGCTCTCTGAGTTTTGTCATGGACTCTTTAACAACACCAGAGTGATCCGCATAGAAACAGCACTGTTCTTTTAAAGCTGCACATAGTCCCCCCTCTTTAAGGAAAAGTAAGTCAAGTCCTCGCCTATTTTGCAGAACTACTTCTGAAAGGGAGGTTAGAGAGTTCTGAAGGGCTGAGACAGATCTTTCTATTTCGTTTAAGTCTTGATCTATCGCGGCCTGTAATTGACTGGTTTGTTGATTGCTATGTACAATGGCAGCAGTCCCTGTGCCTATACCGGCAGCGGCGGTTACCCCCATAAGAACTGCCAGGGTTATTGAGATTGGTTCCCTTCTGTATCTGGTTTGGCTTAATAGTATAGTTTCTAATTCTGTCCCTGAAAGATAGAGAATTCGGGGGTATATAAAAACCAACACAATAGTTGACAGAGTTGTTAAAAACCTTTGTAGATACACAAGGGGTAATTCCAGTGTTACATGCCCACTTTAAACCTGGGGGAGGTTGAAGGAATTTATCATTATCTTGGGTTTTATTAATGGTGGCACATAAGATTTTAACGTGGGGAGGAGGGTTACCTATACAAGTTCCTTGTCCCGTAACATCAGACAGGGTGAGTTTATGGTCGCTGTCCCAGTCGCAAGATGTGCCATTAGGGAGGATGGTATATGACTTATTTATAGCTATTCCTTCATAATAGGGTGGCGAAGCCGACAGGCAAAGCCAGTATGACTGGGTGAGATTAGCTCAGGAGTGATTGAGGGCAGAAAAGTCTCCTAGAATTAGGTTGTATAATCAGTCACCAGGAGTCTCTGGATTGTAGGGAGAAGTACTATTGGGAGTCAGAAGGGGGGAAGAAGTGGGAATTAGGGAGCTATTGCTAGGCCTTCCTGGGGGCGTAGGCTTCGCACGAGGCCCTAGGTTTTTCATAGTCAGAACAGGGTTGGGGCCTGCCCTGATAGCTTTTTGGGGAATTTCTTCCTTTTTAATTAGTATTAGCCTCCCCCTGTCTGTGCCGGTTTCATATAACCTGGCTCCCCAGGTTTTTCCAGTTATCCAACTATTATCTGAGGGGTTAGTGATATTAAGCCAAAGTTTAGCACAAGGGTTTTGTGAGAAATCTGTTGTAGGCCTACCGCCGGTCATGAGTGTTCCATGGTGGGCCCCGGGCCATCCATCAGACCCACAGCTTCCAGGATTAGAACAGGTTTTCTGGTACCCTATTTTGAGGAAGGGGTCGCCTAAGGTTGTCCATTTTGAAGCTAAAGTCTCACAGCCCCAGTAGGCACAATAATAGTGTCCTGGGCTGTTACAGTAACTTTTTCCCTGATTGGATGCGGGACATAGGTAGATGGGGGTCAAGTTGCAACAGGGCTCGTTCCCCAGAGTGGTAAGATTACAAGGGGTCACTAGAAAAGAAGGCTCCCCTGCTCCCTCCCAAGTTTTTATAGTCTTCCCATCATCCCATCTGGTTATTGTCCATTTCCAAGGCTTATGTGGGTTGGAATTGGGTTCCCCTAGGGGAAGGAGGAGAAGGAGTAGTAACCCTACGAACCCGCAGCTTGAGAGGATTGTCAGTCCTTTCCAGTTTCCATTGGGACTCAGAGGGCGAAGGCGCAGGTTTGAGATGAGACGCATGGATCCAGGATGCGATGCCATCGACCTTGACTGCGGTGGGGGTGGTCAAGAGTACCTGATACGGTCCTTTCCAGCGAGGTTCAAGAGTCTGTACCTGGTGGCTGTGGACGTAGACGAAGTCTCCCACCTGATATTGATGCGGAGTTCTGTTGTCTCCTGGCTGGTAGGAGGTGGAGAGCTGCTGCCACAGGAACTGCTGGGCTTTTTCCAAGGTTCGCAGCCTGTCAAGCAAGGGGGTATGGAGGGAACTATTAATCTCTAGAATGGAGGACATGTCTTTGACTGGAGGTGGTGCTCCATACAAGATTTCATAAGGGGTTAGATTACACATGAGAGCAGAGGGGGTATTCCAGGCACTGAACAGGGCATAAGGCAGGAGCATGGTCCAATCCTTCAAGTCAGTCTCTATAGCTAATTTGGTTAGGGTCTCTTTAATTGTCCTGTTCATTCTTTCTACCTGTCCTGAACTTTGGGGTCTGTATGCGCAATGCAATTTCCAATCAATCCCCAATATCCTGGCCACACCCTGACTTACCTGGGCTACAAATGTGGGTCCGTTATCTGACCCTATTACCTTTGGTAGACCGAACCGGGGAAAAATTTCTTCCATAATCTTCTTGACTATGACCTGGGCTGTTTCTCTCTTAGTTGGGTAGGCTTCAACCCATCCTGAAAAGGTGTCTATAAAAACTAGTAAGTATTTAAGTCCATATTTTGCAGGTTTAATTTCAGTAAAGTCGACTTCCCAGAACTGCCCAGGTCGAGTTCCCCTATCTTTTTCCGTTAGGAGCTTTGGTGGGGTAGGCGTTCACAATTTGACATGCCTGACATTCTCTAGCTACGCGATCTGCCAGTTCTCTTCTTTTTGAGGCTGCCAGAGGGTACAATTCCCTCTGGTCTTGTAGGAGCTGCTGTAGTTTCCCTGTCCCCAGGTGAGTGAGCTGGTGGACCTGCTGCATGTAAGCTAGGGTTTCCGATTCTCCTTGGGGTGTAACCTCAGATAGTGTTTCAGGGGGTTGCTGGTTTTCTTTGGTTATTAGGACCAAGTTTACAGGGTCCCTTAATGCTGCCGCTTTTGCTTCTTCATCTGCTCGCTTATTACCCATGGTTATTGGGTCCGAGCCTCTTTGGTGGCTAGCACAGTGGACAATGGCTAGTTCTTTGGGAAGCAGGACTGCTGCCAGGAGTTTAAGAATTTCCTCTTTGTGTTTTATTTCTTTACCAGCTGAGGTTAATAGCCCTCTTTGTTGGTAAATTGCCCCATGTACGTGGGCAGTAGCAAAGGCATAACGGCTATCTGTATAGATAGTTGCTCATTTTTCTTTTGCTAATTCTAGAGCTTTTGTGAGGGCAATTAGTTCAGCTTTTTGGGCAGATGTTCCCTCCGGGAGGGAATAACTTTTGTCCCACTGACTACCGCTGCTCCCGCTTGCCTCTTACCATGTTGGAGAAAGCTTCTTCCGTCCGAAAACCAGGTTACCTCCGAGTTAGGTAATGGTTGGTCTTTTAAGTCTCTGCGGATTCCGGTCTCTTCAGCTAATATCTCTTGGCAAGTGTGCAGCACAGGTCCCGTGGTCTCGTCCAGGAGCAGGGTAGCCAGGTTTAAAGCTGACGGGGCCCCGAAAGTCACCCTGTCTTTGTCTAGGAGGATGCTCTGATAGTGGGTAATTCTGACATTTGACATCCATCTATCTGGAGGCTGGCGGATTATGCTCTCCAGGGCGTGAGGGGCTATTATGGTCAGCTTCTGTCTTAGAGTGAGTTTGTCTGTGTCTTTTGCCAGGAGGGCAGCTGCCGCGATGGCCTTGAGACAGCGTGGCCATCCACTGGCAACTGAATCTAATCGCTTGGACAGATAGGCCACCGGTCTCCTCCAGGGGCCTAAAGCCTGTGTTAGGACCCCTCTAGCCACGCCTCTCCTTTCTTCTATGTAGAGCGTGAAAGGTTTATTCACGTCTGGAAGGGTTAAAGCTGGAGCTGACAGGAGCGCTTTTTTAATGCTGTCAAAGTCTTCCTGCTGTTCTATTCCCCACTGGAAATCAGCGCTTCCTTTGAGCAAGGGGTATGATGGGGCAGCAAGGGCTGCAAACCCTGGGATCCACAACCGACAGAATCCTGCTGTCCCTAAGAACTCTCGTAGCTGCTTTCGGGTCGTGGGCGGGGGTATCTGTGTTACAGTTTTTTTCCTAGCCTCGGTGAGCCATCACTTTCCATTCTTAAGAGTATATCCCAGGAAGATTACTTCCCTTTTATAGATTTGGGCCTTTTTGGCCGAGGCTCGGTACCCCAGTGCGGCTAGCTCACTTAACAGTTTTCGGGTTCCATACTCACAGTCCTCCTTAGTGTCTGCTGCTAACAGTAAGTCATCCACATATTGTAGCAAGGTGACTCTGGGATGCTGAATTCTGAAGGAGCTTAAGCCTTTAAGAAGAGCTTCGTCAAAAATGGTGGGGGAGTTTTTGAACCCCTGGGGCAAGCGTGTCCAAGTCAGTTGGTTCGAGGATCCCATCTCTGGATCGATCCACTCGAAAGCAAACAAAGGTTGACTGTCCTTATGCAAGGGCAGGCAGAAGAAAGCATCTTTTAGATCAAGCACAGTATACCAAGTCTTTTCAGGATGGAGAGTGCTGAGTAGGTTATAGGGATTTGGCACCATAGGATGTATATCCTGCACTCTGCTATTTACTTCCCGTAAGTCTTGCACCGATCTATAGTCTCTAGTCCCTGGCTTTTTGACCGGCAATAAGGGAGTGTTCCAGGCTGATTGACAGGGCTTAAGTACTCCCAAGCCAAGGAATTTCTCTATATGGGGCTTGATTCTTTCCCGGGCTTCCTTGCTTAAGTAGTATTGTTTTACCCGAATTGGAGAGGTGGTGGGCTTTAGGGTCACTACTACTGGGGGCTGATTGACTGCCAACCCTAACCTGGAAACCTCTGCCCAGGAAGTAGGGAATTCTTCAAGCCAGGCCTGAGGAATAGAGCTGTGGAGCTGCTCTGGTTTTACGTACAGCTGATATTTTTCTTTGACTGGCAGGTGAGGGCAGTTATTACAGGTTGGCTTACTAGTGAGTTTAAAAATTCCACCTTTGGCCCCTTAGGATTGAAGGTGATTCTCGCCCTTAGTTTAGTTAATAAGTCTCTTCCCATAAGCGGGGCAGGGCACTCAGGGATAACTAGGAAGGAGTGTTGAACCTTCCCCTTTCCCAGGTCCATGGTTCTTTTGGTAGTCCAGGCGCGGTAGCGACTGCCATTTGCTCTCCGCACTAAGGACCTTTTTGTAGAGAGCGGGCCTATAGGTTCTTGGAGGGCCGACACTACTGCTCCTGTGTCGACTTCAAAATTAATTGGTACTGCCTCCACATTAAATTTTACCCTGAGCTCGGGGAGGGGTGCCAAGCCCTGACTCCCCTAGTCTTCACTTTCTAGAGCCAACGTGGCCGGTTGTTGCTAATTTGGGGGCTTAGTACCCCTCCGTTTTTTTGGACAGTTTTTGGCCCAGTGCCCAGTTTCTTTGCAGTAGGCGCACTGGTCTGGACTAAGAGGGGTACGATAACGTCGACCCGAGAGATTTTCTCCAGCTCGTCCTTTACCTTCAGTGTTTTTTTCAACTACTGTGGCCAGGATCTTTGTTAATTCTTTCATTCTCCTTTTTTCTCTTACCAACTCTTTTTCCTCTCTCTCTCTCTCTCTCTCCTTTGTTCTTTTTCCTCCTCTGTCTCTCTCTTATAAAACACTTTTTCAGCTTCTTTGACTAAATCTCACAAGGCTAGGTCCTGCAACCCGTCTAAGCGCTGCAGCTTGCGTCTAATGTCTGGAGCTGATTGGCCGATAAAGGCCATGGCCACTGAGGCTCTTTGATCCTCTGATTGAGGGTCAAAGGGAGTATACCTATGGTATGCTTCCATTACTTTTTCTAAAAAGACTGAGGGCAATTCGTCCGCTCCCTGAATAACCTCTTTTACCTTGGCCAAATTGGTGGGCCGGCGTGCGGCTGCTTGGAGACCTGCTACTAGAGTCTGGCGATAGATGGACAGATGCTCCCTACCTTCGGAGGTGTTCGGGTCCCAATTAAGGTGGTGCAGCAGGAACCAATCATCGATGACATGCTGGAGTTGGGTGGGTCTCCCATCTTGTCCCAGAACTTGCTTCCTGGCTTCCAGTAGGATCCAATCTCGCTCCTCCGTGGTGAAGAGAGTCCCCAGGAGTTGTTGACAATCATCCCAAGTGGGCTGGTGAGAGAACATAAGGGACTCCACCAATCCGGTCAGCCTAGTGGGAGCCTCGGAAAAAGGAGGGTTATAATTTTTCCAGTTATATAAGTCAGAGGAGGAAAAGGGCCAGTATTATAGAGCGGGCATTTCTCCCCCGTGTCCATCATCCACTGGAGGCCCATACAGTCTGAGGGGGAGAGTGACCACCACATCAGATAGGCTTAGTGCTCGTCTGCTTCGTGTACTATGTGCCGGTCCTGGTTCATCTGGGATCATCTGTTGGTGAACCTGCGGAGAGGGAATGGAAGAGGGCGGAGAGAGAGAACTAGAGGAGGGAGAAGGTGAGCTAAGAGAAGGGAGGTCCTGTACCAGAGCTGAAGGGTAGGGAGGAGGGGAAGAAGGACCTGCATCAAAGAGGAGCAGATCCGATTGGGATTCTGGTAGGACTGCAGGAGGTAAGGAAGGATAGAGTTTCGGAGCTTGAGAAGGACCCGGCACCTTGATTGGAAGTACAGAGGGAGAGTCATGTTGACCAAGAGGAATTAGAAACGGCTTTACCCATGGAGGTGGGTTTTCACACAGGTCCTGCCAAACCATGATGTAGGGCTGCTGGTCTGGGTGGCCATACAGGTCAGGGCGGAAGATGATTGACTTGACGGCTCAAATCAAGGGTAGATGAAAAGCTCCTTCATGAGGCCATTCCACCTTAAAAGAGGGCCACTCAGCTGAGCAGAAGGTCTGCCATTTGCTTTTCTTTACAATAAGAGATAGATTCTGACCTCTTTCCCTGACCTCAGACCAGTGTCTTAAGGTCAGAGAAAGTGGAGTCAACATTCCCTGACCCATCTTTGGTAAAACAAAAACAATTCCCAACACACAAATACAGACAGACACACACAGAGCCGGCACACCACGTTTACACGGTTTCAGAGACACAGCCACAGCTTCAACTGGCCCGATGACTGTGATCGATTCTCCCCCTGTCAGAAGGGAAACAGAATCAGAGTCGGCCCTGTAGGAAGCCTCCAGGCGTCCCCAGAGGTCCCCCAATCCCGAGGCATCCCTCGGGAGAGTGACCTGCAACCCCTGGACACGTCTGTCAGTTGCGGTCGGGGAGTGCTCACGTGACTCTCCGACAGTCACTGCCAGTCTGACAGACTAAGCAATTGCACCTCAGACAAAAAGGCCTCACTTACCCTGAGAGAGAAGGCTGTTGGAGCCTCCCCTACAAAGAGCCAGTCTCGGTGGGACCTCCAAATGTAAGAATTTGAGAATTCGAGAGTTTTGCCATGCAAAGGAAGACTCCAGGAGACGTTCTCTCATGCAACACGCAAGGGGTTTATTTACCACACATGCATGGGGCTCACTGAACACGCAGGAACAGAGAGCCCTGAGCCTGAGTTTGGAAAAGCTTTTAAGGGGTAAGATGAGGGGGGTGGGGGTCGAGCATGGGTCACAGGTGCTGTTTTGCAGAAAGCAGATAACGAGCAGTTTTACAACAAGCACTTTTAACAGTTTTACAGCAGGCATTTCTTGAGCATGAGTCATGGGAGTTGCCTCCCGCAAGAAGCAGATAACCACAGACAACTGCCCTTGGTCAGGTTGTTTGTCTTTAGCCTAATGGGGCCCATATCTCTTTTCTTTACAATTCTTATTTCACACCAAATGCATAGCAGTGAATATAAACTGACACAAATGCCTTTTCTGGATATTTTTATTATTCAGAAGCTAAGATATATGTAAATAACTAAATTAAGCAAGACAAATTAGCTACTGTTAAGTCTTATAAAATCCTTCTTTACAGTAACAATGAGTGAACTAAAGTTTCTGTATATAAAAATTACAATACGACCAAGGTGGTTTTCTTTGAAGAACTTGTTTGTTTTAATGTTTGAAAATCAATTAACATAATTTGACCTTTAACAGATAAAGGTCAAAAATAAGATCATTTTAACAGATACAAAAAGTGTTTAATAAAATCATTTGTGGGTGGTACAATGGTGGCTCAGTGGCAGAATTCTCGCCTGCCATGCCAGAGACTCGGGTTCAATTCCTGATAACTACCCATGCAAAAATAAAAGTGAAAAATCATTTGTGATATAGCTCTTCACAACTTTGGAATGAAAAGTAATTTCTTAATAAAATAAAGGTTATGTACCAAAAGCTTATTATGAATAGCACACTTAAGAGTAAAACTTTGAATTTTTCCTTTTAAGGTCAGAATCAAAGTTATCCTGACCATTTTAGCTAATGCAACAGACAAAGGAAAAATGAAGAGGAGTAAGAATAAATAAAAACTACAAAAATTAGAAATGAAGAAATAAAAATATCATTAATGGCAGATGATACAGATCTCTATGTAGAAAATTCCAAAGAATGTCTAGGAAAGTAACTAGAATTCATAAGAGAGTTAAATTACTCTAAATTAATGTAGATTCATTAAAATCCTAATTAATGTTACTGACCAAGAACAAGTCTTATCGCAAATCTATAGCAATGTAAACCTGGTATTGGTGCAAGGATATAAAAATTGATTAGTGGAACAGAATAGAAAAGTCAGAAACAGATCTGTACAGTTATGAATGCTTTTATGATAGAGATGGCATTGCAGAAGCTGTGAGTAGGGAATGCCTTTTTCAATAAATTGTGTTGAGACATCTGGGTATCCATACAGAAAATAATGTGTGATGACAACATACAGATTAAAATAATTCCTAACTGATGAAAAAAGTAAGTACTAAGGACAAGATAAAATAGTTTCTAGGAGATATAGATACTAACCTCTTTTAATAATCATGAAGATTCACTTAAAGCCACAGGTAAAAGCCACCATTAATCAAAAAGAATAACTAAAATTTAAAAAGATGTAAGTTAAAATTTTGAAATTACTAAGTATTTGTTAAAATAAGGAAACAAACTCTCAGATAATAGTGGTTGGAGGGTAGATCTGTACAAAACTTTGGGAACAATGTGTTATCTCTAGTAAAGTTGGACATACTCACATGCCATAATGTAAAAATTTAACTCCTTGGTAGATTCTCTGCAGGAGTACAGATTATCTTGTCTCTTATGTGCACCAAGAGACATACATGAGAATGTTTGTACCATTGCTATTCACTGCAGCCTAAAACTGGAAAAAATCTAAATGGAGAATGTGAAATAAATTGAGGCATATATGTGCAATTGCAACAATAGAAATGGTTGTAGCACAGCTATGTGCAATAATAGATATGAATTACACAAACATAATAAGAAAAAGAAGGAAAAATAATGGAAGATTTATAGGTGAATATTTAAGTGATAAAACTACAAAACTAAAAAGGAAAAGTAAGGAAGTGGTTACTTTTGTATAATGATATGGCTTCCTTTACGTGTCAGAAAACTTCCTGAGTGTTCCCCAAATTTCATGTATTCATATTAGTGATTATTACATGACTTTTCACTCCTATAAGTCATCAAGATGTACATTTTAAATGTATTTTATATGCATTATATTTCACAAGGTTTACATTTTTAATATTATAATAAAAATAAAATTTTCTTTGTTGAGACTGGCTGCAACCCAATCCAGATGGCTTGAACCTATGGCTCATTTGAAAATGGGTAGATGTGATATGTGCATACCCATACAAAATGCCATACAAGTGAAAAATAATGCCCAGGTACTACATAAAATCATGAAAGAATCTGTTCATTCACAGTTGAAAAAGAACCACAACATTCAAAACCCAAATATTATGACAAATTCTATACATCCAAGTACATCTGTCACTATCACCTTGACCGGAACTAGATGTGTTCACACACTTTCATGACAACTTCAGTTTTGCTAATTTAAATAGTGATAATTATTAGTTATTAATTTTGCTATTATTATTATTTTTAAATTTTATCTGGCATTTTCTGGATTCTTTTCATGTGCCAAGCTCTATGCTATATATTTTATAAAGATTGCTCTTGCAAATCCATCACAATAATGCTCTACAGTCAGTGTTATTATTCTCATCTCTCATTTACAATTGAGGAATCAGAGATGGAGAGATTGTGACTCGGCCAGGAGTATAGAACTAGCAAGTAGCAAAACCAGACTTCAAATTCCAGGGTTCTGTCCCTAGAGCCCATGCACTTCACCACTACTCAATTTTGCCATCATAATTTTTTTTTGCCACCACAATTTTTGAAGGGTTATTGCTGCACTGGATCTGGCCAATCTCCCATTTCTTATATGTGAATGGTTCAGGAAGATGTGAGGTGGGGTTAGAGCAGGGGAAATTGGATATACTAATATACTCCCTTTCAGATTTCTATTAAAGTAGAAATAAAAAATTTAAAAATATATACAATTACTCAGTCAGCTTTGAATTAAAATTAGGTACTGAGACCACGCTTTTGCATACCATAGTGTCAGGGCTACAAAATCTGGGGACTCCTCAACAGGAGTATGGAGGATGGAATTAGATATTAGAGGGGAAAGAATAATTGCTAATGAATCAAAACAAAGACAGGGAAAAGTTATACGAAATTTTGGAGAATAGCAGTTACCACTAATGACTTGCTCTAATGAGTCAATCTCAGTTCGAATGAGATTAGGGAAGGAGTACAAGAGTGTGCAGTCACCTTGGTTTAGAGCCAGAGCAGAGAAGGAAACCTGTGCTCTTTGTGCCAAGGTTGACTCTGACCCAAGGGTTTCATTACTATTATCACAGCAATGTTAACTTTCCTAAGAAATCCCTATTGGTTCCCTAATAATGTTCACTGAGAATTGCATGCCAATTACAGAAGTTTTCCAATTTCCAGTCTCCACGCATCAAACTTTATTTAATAGAGTCTCTGGTGGAAATTCTCAGATCCACTATTGCATTTTAAACAGTGTTAATTTTCTGTGAATGTCTCCATTTAACAAGAATATTAGCCAGGATGCTGTCCTCGATGATACTCATTTGATGGATTCTTTTTGAAGACTATTCATAATTTTCAAAAGGGGAATATTTTGGTCATTTCTATTCTGAGAAATAAAGTTGAGAAACTGTTGTCATCCATTTCATATTAAAATTAGAGGAGAGTTATGGGTCCTCTGTGTCAGATTTGATAAAGCTATTGATTTATATTTATAATTCATGAAATACCAATATTATATGTGACTGATCAATCTAGTAGTGAAAATTAATAGAGAATATGAAGAATTTCAGTTGATTTTGGAGTGGAGATTCTTAATGGATAATAGTTATGGAATGACAGCCATATCTCTTTTCTTCCCTTTTAAACTCTTTCTGTTTCCCTTTCCCAATCTCTACCTCTAGTTTTATTGCTTCTCCTGACTTAAATAGTTCTCCTTCTTTTCCCCACCTTTTTTATTTCTCTCCTACATCTTTTCCTAATTATTTTTCTCAAAGCTTCTATGGTAGTCTTTTGCTCTGACTGCTCTCCAGGTGTGCCCATGGAGCTAGGAAAGTTCCAGCTTCATGCATCTATGAAGGTGTTCTACTAAACTCTTAAATCTTCATATTGGGGTCCATGCTATTTTTTTTCCTCAGGGAAAGAGAGCCAGCTGCCCTTGATTTTTTTGGGCCAGATCAAATATCTCCAAAGGCGGCTGATCTGATTTAAGAAAGAGGAGTTGGAAACTTTGATGTTTTTTTCTTCACAAATCTCTAACAAGGAATACTGAAGCTAACTCTTGATATAAACTGGCAATTCCAGCTTGTAAATTAATATACCCAACTGCATCCTTGATATCTCTATTTAAATATCCAATAGGCATCTCAGATTTATCTTGTCCTAATTTGAATTATTACACATTCCCTCTCCATATCTTCTTTAAATTTTTAAGGTGGAGATTTAGAAAACAGATTTTGCACTTTTCTTCTTTCCTAATAGAAGAAGCTATATATTTACCTCTGTAACTGTGTATCTCAGAAATTTTTATAGATTTCATTTTCATTATTGTTTAGTTAAAATTTTCTTCTGGTTTCCCATGTGGATACTTTTTTATTCATATTTTATTTAGAAGTGCCTTATTTGCTTTACAAATATTTGTAGTTTATCCAGATATTCTGTTATTGATGATTCCCAATTTAATTCCATTGTAATTAAAGAACATAACCTAAATAATATTCTTTCTTTTAAATTTATGGTATGTCCTATGTTTGCTACGAGGTCTACTGTGGTGAATATTCTTCCTGTGGGTTTGATGGCTATTCTTTAATATCAATTAAGTTAACATGATTAATAGTGTTTGTCAGATTTTAACTAAACTTTGGTTTTGTTGCTCTATTACTTGCTGAGAGAGAGTTGTTAAAAATCTTCAGCAAAGATGATGAATTTATCCATCTCTATATCAATTTACTCTTATTTCACATTTCTTTATTAGGAATATTCTATACATGTTATTAATTATTATGACTTTTTGATGAATTGACCCTTTTATCACAATAAATACCCACTTTTATCTCTTATAATAATCTTTGTCTTAAAATGTGATCATTGTATTGATATAATTACTCTAGCTTATTTTTATTCAGTGTGTGCATGGTATATTTTTTCACTATTGTACTTTTTCTCTTTTTTAATATACATTTTGTTATTAGAACTGTTGTAGGTTTACAGATAAATTAAGGAAAAATACAAAGTTCCCACTTACCCTATTCATATTATTAACATTTTTTATTAGCATAGTGTTTTCATTACAATTGATGAGAGAATGTTATTATAATTGGACTATTAACTATAGTCAATAATTTGCACTGCATTGGATAGGCCTATATGTTTTGTATTTTATTCTAGTTACATATATAAAACCTAATTTCCTCTTTTAACTGCATTCATATGCTTAATTCAGTCGTGTTAATTACATCATGATGTGTATTACCATCACCACCATCCATTAGCCCAAATTTTCTATTGCCTCAAAGGAGATGTTCTGTACCAGTGAATGTTGACTCTCCATTTCCCACCACACTGACCCCTCACAAACTGTATTCTAGTTTCTGACTCTATGAGTTTGCCTACTATAATTATTTTATGCAATATTGGTCCTTTTGCATCCTGTTAATTTCACTCAACATGATATCTCTAAGATTCATCTATGTGTCATATGAATCAGAGCTTCAGTATTTTTTTATGGCTGAATAAGATTCCATTTTCTTATCCATTCATCGGTTGATGGACATTGGTTTGCTCCCATTATCTGGCAGTTGTGAATAATTCCTCTATAAACAACAGTATGCAAATATCTGTTTGAGTCCCTGTTTTAATCCTTTTGTGTAAATGTCTAGAAATAAAATTACCAGATCATATGGTAATTTTGTACTTATCTTTCTGTCAAACTGTTTTCTGCAGCAGCTGCATCTGTTTCCTAAAATGCATTTCTCATAGACAACTATCTTAATTTCCTTTGGTTTCCATAACTAAGTCCCACATGCTATGTGGTATAAAATAACAGACATTTATTGTCTCATGGTTCTGAGGACACATGATCAAAATCAAGATGTCAGTAGGGCCATGTTTCATCTGAATGCTGTAGAAATAACCATTCCTTGCTTTTTATTAATTCTGTGTGGTTTCCAAGTAACCCTTTATTTCTTTTTAATGCTGCACTTCATTCTCTGCCTCACTCTCTCCTGTTGCTGCATCTCCAAATTTCCACTTCTTATAAGGATACTAGTTAGATTGGAGTAGTACCCATACTAAAAATACTTAACCTCATCTTCCCTAATCACATCTTCAAAGATGCTGTTTCCAAATAAGGTCACATTCACAGGCCCAGGGATTAAGGACTTGAATATGTCTTTTTAGGAGGATATAAGTCAAGCAATAACAATGTGGCCTTTAAGCTTCCTAAAATTCATGTACTTCCTATGTGTAAATTGTGATCACCCCATCCCAATATTCCCAAAGTCTTAATCCAATTTGGTACCAAGTCCAAATGCAAAATTTTATCTGCAAGAGGAAGAAATTGGAAGAAACTCTTATGCCTTCAGGGCTTACTTGGGTTGACTACTGTATGTACTTCTTCCATTTGATTATGAAGTTCTGCTGTGCATGCCAAATTTTATTGTTTAGTGGATCAAAAATAACCAGTTCATGGCCGGCAACTCAGACTGCATGGTAACTTGATGGTACATGGTTAAGGGTTCAGTCTCTACGAAGGCTGAGAAGAGATCCCAAAGCTATATCTCAAAATAAGAATATTTATATAAAAAAATGACAGCACTTTATTCCATATTACAACTACATAATATTCCATTGTGTGTGTGTGTGTGTGTGTGTGTGTGTATAGAGAGAGTATATATATCACAGTGTGTTATTCCCTCATCCATTGTTGAAAATTGGGGCTGGTTTCCATCTCTTGGCAATTGTGAATATTGCTGTCATATACATTGGTTTGCAAATGTCCATCTATATACCTAATTTCAATTTTTCTTTGTATATACCTAGTAATAGGATTGCTGTATCATATGGCAATTTTATATTTAGCTTCCTGAAGAAGTGCTAAACTGCTTTGCAGCATGCCTGCACTATTCTACATTCCCAGCAACAGTGAATATGTGTGTACTTATTTTATCCACATCAATCTCTAGCACTTGTAGTTTTCTGTTCCATTTACAGTGGTAAAAGAGACATGACTTTGGAAATGTCCTGTTTTACCAATTCTAAGGTACTTTGTTGGGGTTTTCTTTGGAAGTAAGGTATCTGTCTTTCAATGCCTCAGTTTGGACATTTCTTGGCCTTAAAACTGTAAGCTTGCAAAAATGTTTATTTGGTACAAAATTCATATTTTGACCAGTGCATTTCCTAATATAACTTATTTAGGTAGCTTGGTTGAACACTATAAGTACATGAAACCTTGGATATGACATGAGATTTTATTGGTTTGCCCAGAGTGATGCCCCAACAAATCCCAGAGAGATATGATCAGTGAATGGAAAAGTATTTGCAATGTCCCCTTTGGGGAATGCTGAGAATGGGGGAAAATTCAAATTCCCCAAGTTGAATTCTTGATAGTCTCACAAGTAGTGTGGACAACCAAAGTTATAGGCTGAGCCTCCAGTCTTGGGGTTTGTTCATATGAAACTTAACCCCACAAAGAATAGGTCAAGCCTACTTAAAATTAGGCCTAAGAGTCATCCCCAAGAGAGCCTCTTTTGTTGCTCAGAAACTCACCACCCTCCTGCTGTCTTTGTGGGACATGACTCCCAGGACTGTCGACCTTTCTGGAAATGTGGGACAGAAATCCTAGAATGAGCTGAGACTCAACATCAAGGGATTGAAAAAATCTTCTCGACTAAAAGGGGGAAAGGTGAAATGAGACAAAGTGTCAACAGCTGAGAGATTCCAAACAGAGTGGAGAGGTTATCCTGGAGGTAATTCTTATGCAGTAAGTAGATATCGTCTTGTTATTCAAGATGTAATGGAGAGGCTGGAGGGAACTGCCTGAAATCGTAGTCATCTTTCTTGATGATGATTGTATAATAATACAGCTTTCACAATGTGTCTGTGTGATTGTGAAAATCTTGTGTCTGATGCTCCTTGTATCTACCTTGTAGATCAAGAGATGAGTAGAACATATGGAATAAAAATAAACAATAGGGGGAACAAATGTTAAAATAAATTTAGTTTGAAATGCTAGTGATCAATGAAAGGTAAAGGTAAAGGGTATGTTGTGTATACTTTTTTCTTCTGTTTCCATTTTCTTTTTTTGTTGTCTTTTTATTTCTTTTTCTGAATTGATGTAAATGTTCTAAGAAATGATCATGATGATGAATATGCAACTATGTGATGATATTGTGAATTACTGATTATATATGTAGAACAGAATGATTATATGTTAGAAATGTTTGGGTTTCTTTGTTGTCATATATTTTTTAATTTAAAATTAACTAAAAAATTGAAAAAACTGTAATCTTACAACTTAATAAATTCCCCTTTTAAAAGCCATTCCAGTTCTGGTTTATTGCATTCTCACAGCTTTTACAAAACTAAAACTCTTGTGTTTGACAATGATGGGAAACAGTCTGCCTTAGAGGACAAGATGATATCCAATTATTTGAGAGAATTTCTGGCCCCTGTATTTTATGGGGGTCTAATCTTATTCTGGTAAATGTTGTAAGCATGATTAGGGGCTCTCAGAAGCCATCTTGAGAGTCACCCATTAATGGACTGTCAGCTATATATTCAAGTACTTAGCTATCTTTAAACAGAGTTTTGTCAAGGTCTTGGTGGCAGAGTTTGGGATTCTTTTTGTAAGTATTGACACTGCACTGGTTTTATTCTGTAGTGTGCCCCCAGAAAAGCTTATGTTTTTTTTTAGTGTAAATAGTATTGTGATGTTTGTTGGCGTTTTCTAATATGTTATATACAGTTATTAAAGAAAGGGATGAGCTTAATGCTTCAAATTTCCAGCTCAAGTGCCACATAAAAAACATGAAAGTTTCTATATATGTCATGAAAAAATCTCTCATTTCTTGTAGCCTCAGACTTGAAATTTCTGAAAAGCATACCAAGAGTTTCATTGTGCAAGTGGCTAAATTATAACATGAATTATGTTTCCTACATTGCAAGGTATCTAATATTAAATTGAGTGCATTAATGGGAAAGAAATGCAATCCTGAAAAGTATACAGGGAACATCGAATGATGATATGGACACTGAAGCCCTAGATTCTGCTGAGTCTTCTTTGCCAGATAAACCTGTAATGGTTTGCCTTGAGGAATCAGCTATACTCTCTCTACCTGGAGAGATTAACCCTGCTAAGCCTTATAAACATATAAATTCTTCCTTTGAACTAAGAACTCTCACACCTCCATCTGAATAGATGAAACCTCTTTCACCAGATGAAATCGTAATGGAATTCCCTGAAATAGCTGACTTGCAAAACACTGCTACTTCTTCTTATGACCACTCTGCATTTGTTCTTATAGCTAGAATGATGTCCTAATATGCCCCCAAAGGTGAGGTACAAAGTGCCACCCATGAAGAGATGTGCTACTCTTTGAAATAACTGCATGGTTTTTCCAATTCATGTTGACAGAAATCAGGGGAATATATGTGAGAATGGAGATTAAGGATGTAGGAAAGTGGTGGAAGAAATATTAAGTTGGATCAGATTGAATTTGTAGATATGGGCCCACTAAACAGACATTTTGGATTCAGTGTTGTAGCTCAAAGGGTGAGAAAAGGCTTGAACAGAAATGAGGACCAAAAAGTGATCTAGAGTTTCTTGTCAAAATGCCAGAACTAACATGGTATAATTAATGTAGATGAGGAGATCCAATGAAAGATTAGAGATATAGGAATGATAGACTAGATTTCTCATGTAAGAACTGCTCATCAACATCAGGGATATCTTGAGGACAGACCTTTCAACATGACTGTGAAGCATACATTGTGAAGGCACTTACATCAACTTGAATAGCTCTGTGGTTACTCTTTGTAGGTCAAATATTACTGTGGGAATTGTTACCATTGACCTAGTATCCTTAAACACAATAAAGATGATTGAACCCTGGATTGACAGGAGTCAAGTGTCAGCACTTAATTACCAAAGACAAGGTGAATATTGCTACCATAATGGACAGCAGTCCAAGTAGTAGAATAATCTGACTTGCAGAGATTTATGGCATTCACTGTTGGCTACTAGTGAAATAGATGACTCTTCTATTAAATTTCTTACTCGATCTGTTTTTAAACAGAAGTGTTCTAAGTCAAGTGAATAAAGACTAACTTGAATCATAAAAATAGACAGTCATGACAACTCAACAGCTGCCAGACTTGAGACAATTTACAGATCCAGAACCCCTTGAGTGAAGGGAAGGCCAGATTATCATGGAAAAGGACCATGTTACACTGCCAAAAAAATTTATACTATTAAATCTCTTCTTCCCAGCCTTACCCAAAGGGACCTATGAGTTTTTACCAGGGTAAATACACATTGGTGAAAAGGAAATGATAAGAGATTTGGGGATTCTTAGACACTGGCTCTGAACTGAAATTAATTCCAGGAAATCCAAATGGCCCTATGGTCCACCAGTCAGAGTAGGGGGTTGGGAAGTTCAAGTGATAAATTTAGATTTAGCATCCATTTCACAGTGGATCCAGATGGTCACCAAGTCCATTCTGTGGTATTTACTCCCCAGTTCTGTGATGCATAATTGAAATAGACATTTTCAGCCACTGGCAGAATCTATACAATTGTTCCTTGATCTACAGAGTGAGGGATATCATGGTAAGAAAGGTCACATGAAAGCCACTAGAACTCTACTTAGCAAAATAGAACAGCAAAAGCAATACAACATTCCTGGAGGAATTTCTGAGATTAGTGCCACCATTAAGGACATGAAAGATACAGGTGTGGTGATTCCCACCAAATCCCTATTCAACTCTCCATTCAATCCCCATTCAACTCTCCTACTTAGCCTGAAAGCAGATGGATCTTGGAGGATGATTGTGTATTATTGAATATTTAACCAGGTGATGACTCCAATCATTTCTGGAGCAAATCAACACATCCTCTCATACCTCCTAAACATATCTTGATCTGGAAAAATATTTTTTCTTGATACCTATTAGTAAAGAGCTTGAGAAATATTTTGCTTTCTGCTGGCAAGACTAGCAATACACCTTCAGTATCCTACCTCATAGGTAGAACAATTCCTCATCTCTATGTCACAATTTAGTAGGCAGAGGCCTTGATTTCCTTTCTTATTCTATTCATATTCTATGACATTGATGATGTTATGTTGGTTGAACCTAGTGAACAAGAAGTCACAACTACTCTAGATTCATTGGTGAGATATTTACATGTCAGAAAGTGGGCAAAAAGTCAAAGAAAACTTCAGAAACTTCCATCTCATTGGAATTTCTAGGCATCAAGTGGTATGGGGCATGTTGAGATATCCATTCTTAGATGAAGGATAAGTTTTTTTCCATCTGGCTCCTTTTATAACCAAAAAAGTGGCACAATGCCTAGTTGGCCTCTTTGAATTTTAGAGAAAATTTAATCCACATTTGGGTGTGCTACTCTGACCTGAGTCAGAGTGACTGAGTGACACAAAAAGCTTCTAGTTTCAAGTAGGAACAAGAACCACAGGTCCAGGCTGCATGCCAAGTGCTCTACTAATTGAGCTATATGATCAATAAAACCCAAAGTTTCCATAGTAAATAGAAAAGCTGTTTAGAACTTTTGGCAAGCCATTTTAGGGGAATAACAGCACAGATCTTTAAGATTTTGGAGGAATCCCTGCCATACTCTGCAGATAACTACTCTCATTTTGAAAAACAGCTTTTGGCCTATTACTATGCCTTAATGACCAAACAATTTATCGTGAGCCACTGAGCTACCATGAGACCTGAGTTGCTTATCATGAACAGGGTATTATCTAATCCACCAAGCCATAAATTTTGGTATAGACAGCAACACATCATCATCAAATGAAAGTGGTTTATATGGAATCAGGCTTGATCAGCTCCTGAAAGCATAATTAAGTTACATGAAAGAGTAAACAACATGCCTGTGGCTCCCACTTTTACCACATTATTTTTTCATCCCGGATCATAGCATGGCCTTTTAAGCTTATGATTAGTTGAATGAGGAAGAGAAAACTCAGACTTAGGTTTACAGATGGTTTTGCAGCATAAGGGGTAAGCCATGCAGTGCTTGTAACAATTCTCATATATTTTTCATTGTCCACATTCATGGTACCCATTGTTAAGATATTAGTTCCCTGAGACCATTTATAATGTGAGCTATTTTGTCATAGCTGAACACCTCATCTTTTTTATTATTTGTCTCTTTTGTCAAATTTTGGGGACAGATTTATGTACATACTGCCACTTTTTTTTCATTTATTCAATAAATATTTTTTATTGTTGACCAGGAACTATTGATATGTTCCTGGGGATAGACAAAGAACAAAACAGACAAATTCCCTGCCATTGGAACTTACATTCTATAACAACATGATTATTTCAGGGAAAAGCCATATTTATACACTACACTGATGCATGCCCACATCTGTGCTGATATAACACCATGGGCAATCTTTCTCCTATAATCAGAGCATGTTGGGATGTGTTGGAAAAATAGACTTTGACGAAGAAACCAATTATGAATGCCCCACCTGGTTTACTAGTCTACCCTTACTAACAAACAAATGTGGGGTCAGTGGAAGGGTCAGCTTGAAGAGTTAGTAAGAGATCATGTAGCTCATTTTTTTTTGTTATTTCACTTTCTTTAAAATATATGAAAAGTTTTACACTTACTTAAAAAATTCTCACGTTTGGTGCCACAAACCAGCTGCCATTTATTTCACCATTTATTCCTGCATTTATGTAATACATACCTTAAGAGTACTTATTATGTGCCAGGTACTATTTTAGACTCTGATCACTCTAGTAGATGGTGCTGGGGAGGCAGATATGAATAAACACATAAATAAATAAGAAAAACTAACAAAAATTAATAAGTGATATGCTGAAAGTAATGTAGAATGATGTGATAAATGGGGAATGCAAATTATATTAAATTATATGTTTGAGGAAGATTTATCAGAAAAGTGAAGTGTTCATGCTGAAGTGTGACCTGCTAGATCCAGCCATAGCAGACTGGGAAAGAGCTTGCTGGGTACAGAGGAGAGGTAGTGAATATACATTAAGGCAGAAATAAACTTTGCAAGTTTGAGGAATTCATATAAAGGAAGGAACAGTGCTTAATAATGGCATTGAAGAATTGGTATTATAGGTTTGTAACACAGGGTATGGAGCCAGGATTTAATTTTTTTATTACAGTAATTGCAGGCGTACAGAAGAATCATGAATGAAATGCAGAGTTGTCATGTAACACCCTATAATTAACACCTTGAATTATTGGTACATTTGTTATAATTCATGAAGGAACATTTATATAAGTGTACTGTTAACTATAGTCCATCATTTACAATAGAGTTAACTGTTTGGGGTATACAGTCCTATGTTGTTTTTGAAATTTTTTATTCTAGTAACATATATGTAGCCAAAAATTTCCCCTTTTAACTATATTCAAATATATAATTCAGCACTATTAATTATGTTCACAATGTTGTGCTACCATCACCACCATCCATTACCAAAAGCTTATGTTCAACCCAAATAAAAACTCTGAAAAATTTAAGCAATAACTCCCAATTCCTCATCCAAATCCCATCTTTGGTAACCTATATTCTAGATTCTGAAATAAGTCAGACACAAAAGGTCAACTAGTGTATTATTTCACAATATGAAATAATTAGAATAAGCAAACTAATAGAGTCAGAGTCTTCTGCAGTCTGCCCACATTTCTAGGTTCATGGACCCTTTACATCTTCAAAGCCAAAAACCACCAAGTCTTTTTCATATTGCATCACTTGCCTCTGGCTCTTCTGTCTCCTTCTTGAGCATATAAAAGACCGTTGTTATTACATTGGCTTCACCTGTGTAACCCAGTATAATTTCCTTACTGTTTGGGTGATTGATTAGCTACCTTAATCCATTTGCAACCTTAATGCCTCCTTTCCATGTATCATATTTGTTTTACTTTCTTAGACTGCTCAAGCAAATATCATGCAAAAGCATGGCTTAAAAAATGGAAATTTAATGGTTCATGATTTTGAGGTTGGGAAAATATCAAAATCAAGACATCAACAAGTCAATGCTTTTTCCCCAAAGACTGTTATGCTCTGGGTCTGGTTGCCAGTGATCATTGATCCTTTGTTCCTCTATGAAATGGCAATAAATATGGAAACCTTTCCTGAACTCTCAGTTCTCATCTAGATTTCACTGAATTTCAGCTTCTTACTTGCATTGACATTCTCTCTTTGTTTGAATTTTATTCTGCTTATAAGAAACTCCAGTAATAGGGTTAAGGCCCATTTTGATTGAGGAGGACCATACCATAACTGAAGAAATCTAATAAAAAATTCCTACCTATAATGGGATCACACCCACAGGAATGGATTAAGTTTAAGAAGATGTTTTTCTGGGATACATACAGCTTTCAACCGTAGCAATAACATATTTAAAGGTTTCAGGGGCTAGGATAAGGACTATTTTAAGGGGCCATTGTTCTGCATACCATTGAGGCCTTTGAAACAGGGCGATGATGTTATCTTATTCACATTTTATAATACAATGCTCTCCTTAATTTCAGAAATCAGATCATGAAGAATAAGGGAGGAAGTGCAGAGACCAGCTAGAGGGATATTGTCATAATTTAGAGCTAGGGTGACAACAGTGGACATGGAGAAAATAGATGGACTTGATTTATCTTTTTGAAGACAAGTCAATGGAATTTACTGATAATTTGGTTTTGAAAGGCAGATGTGAGTGAGAAAAAAGAACTGGCAAGGAAAATGAGAGGGAAAGATGGTGATGCTTATTTTGTCAAAGGAGATTGGAGGAAGAATTATTGTTGAAACAAATTGTAGGAGAAATACCTATTTGTGGGCATGTGTGGAATTAGAAAACATGAGCTGCATTTTATCCATGTTATATTTTAAATGCCTTTCACTTATGTTACTGTAGATGTTAAATAGGCAATTCCCTGTACCTTAGTGAGACAAGACTTGAGATTAGGAGTTATCAACATATATATTTAAAGTCACATGATTGAGTATGATCATTTAGGGAATGTAAGAAATTGGAAAAGAGAAATATGCCTGGGAAGGTCTTTCTGGTACTCTAAGGTTTAGATTAGAGTAAGGTTTAGATTAGTGAAAATTGCTTAGCATATCAGATGCCTGGTATGGGATAAAGCAGTGGTGAAGAAATTACAGGAAATGTCTCAAAAAAGATAGAATGTCAAATTGAGAAGTATTAATTTTATTTAGTAGACCCTGAATAATTCTCTACTGGGCACTGAATAACTTTAAGTCAAAAGACTGTCTTCAAGATGCAATGAATGTGGCTGGTGAAATGCTTGTGTCAAAATTCAGATCCACAGGCTGGCTTGGGCCAGCACTAGGGTTCTACTTTGTATCATATTCATGCAGAAGATATTAATTTAAAGAAATACTTGATTAAAAAGTAATGAGTTGAATAAAAATTATGTCATCTCAAAAGAAAAGACTACTTTCATCAATATGAGTTTATAAAAACTTCTCTGTGTGTGACTCGTCACTTCATTCCCCATGTTACACATCAATTTTCATATCAATTTGGCATAAAAGATAAATGAATTTACAAATACTTGGGGGTCTCTTATGTACCAAGTAAGGGTAAATGTGGCATGATAGTGGCTTTAAACTTCAATTATTATACAAAAATAAAAATAAAACAATACCTCGAAGTGAATGTGATAAATGTTGTTTTTCTTTTCTGATCATGTTTGGCTGGTTGATCAAGAGTTGATAGTGCATTTTGCAATACCAAGCATATTGCTAATAAGCAGTAATAATTCATAGCATCATAAAGTCCAATCCTATTTCCTGAAACTTTTCAATACACTGGGGTGGGAAAAATGTAAACAAATAATTACATTGCAATGTCATAAAATCTATAACATATCATACATACAGAACTCTTGGCAGATAGATGTTGTGCTGGTTTGAAGTTGTCATCTATCCCAGAAAAGAAATGTTTTCTTAATTCTGATTCAACATTGTAGTCAATATTCTTGATTAGATTGCTTCCATGGAGATGTGAGACACCTAATTGTGAGTGTGTTCTTTTTGAATAGATGAAGATGTGACTCCACCTGTACAAGGTGGTTCTTAATAAGTTTACTGGAGTCTTTAAGAGAACACACAGAGAAAGAAAGAGTTTAGAAGTGACACAGACAGAGACAGTTGGAGGTGCAGAAAGAAAATGCCCCTAGGGAAGCTGTTTATAATCAGAAGGTGAAGGATCAGCACACACCAGCCATGTGCTTGCCCAGCTGAAAGAAGTGTTCCAGATACCATTGGCCTTTCTTGAGTCAAAGTATCTTTCTTTGAATCCCCTAGTTTGGACATTTTATGGCCTCAGAACTGTAAACTTATAAGTTTATAGGTCCCCTTTGTAAAAGTCAATCCATTTCTTGTATATTGCATTCCAGCAGCATTAGCAAACTAAACAGCTGGGGAATGACTTAATTTGCCTCTGTGTGCTGAGACATGATGGTAGAAAAAATGATAGTAAAAAAACTATGTTTCCCATAAAATGTACCATCACTGGTTTGACAGTGGAAAGTAAATCTCCATGAGGGAAGAGTAATGGGCTTTCATCCCTACACTTTTTCTTAAATACTCATAGTTCTCTTGGGGAAAGATTTCAAATGGTCCCTTCTTGCTTGCAGTGGTAACCTGCTCACTAACACAGATTTCATGGGCTTTCTTTCTCCCTGTTTTATTTTTCCATCCCTCATGACAATTCTTGGGAGTCAACTCCCACATAAGCTACCTAATTTGTTGTTTCACATTCTGCTTTTAGATGGGACATTAACCATAGCCACTAAATTGTTTCCCATCTTGTATAAATCTAATGTACCTAACTGGAATATAATCTTCTTGAGGTCTTTCAGGTTTTTTTGTCATTGTTATTATGCACTACTTGTAATAGACTTTAATTCTCAATAATAGCAGTCATTACTATAGCTGCTGAATGCTTTTGTAGTTGAAAGACCTTGCAACACTTTGCAACATGCAAAAGTAGGAGGGCAATAAATATTCATTCATTAGATTTTTGAAGTTTGAGGAATTCAGGCCAATAGTACATTAGTTCTTTTACTAGAACAGCTATACATATTAAGTTGTAGAGACCCTTTATGAAATAAACCTTATAAACTATCTTGGGGAACAGAGAACCAGAATGATTGTCCTGACTTTGGATTTTGTTTTGGTTTCTTTTACTTTAACATGATAATTGGTTATCAGCTTACTGAAGAGATTTTCTAAGATTCTTTGTTTCATTTAGTAAAAGTGTAATCCCTGAAATGTAAACTCAGATGACTGTATTAAAGGGCTGTCTCAATAGAAATGTTCTTCTCATTCTGAGACACTAATGTACCTATACTAGAAATCATTATTTTTGCTTCAAAAGGTCCATTGTCCTCTGTTTGCAAATGAACATAAACCTATTTACATTTATAGAACTTATCTTATTCCCAGTTTCTAAGAGCCAAACTCTTAATAAGCTCTTTAATCAAGGACATTCAGGTTTACTAAAATTTTCACTTGATATAATTAATTGTATACAAATTTAATCAAAGTTAAAATTAACCCAATCACACATGGAAATTAATGACTATCTGTGAATATATTTTCTTTTCTGAGAATAGTATACGCTGTGTGAAATAAACAAGGCAGTAAAGATAAAATTTGTAAGAATGAAACCTACTGAGGCATGCTGCATACAAAAGTGGTTCAAGAAAAATAGAAAAGGCAGACCGTAGCAGAAATGCTGGCAAGAGATGTGCACACATTCAATCCAGTTACTGTGGGTTGGACTTACCTTTCTGAACTGACTCCATCTGGGTGCTAGGAGGAAGCAGTAGTATGGGGAAGAAACTGGAGGCAGAAAAGCCTCATAGGAAAAAAATAGTGAAGAGAGCTGAGTGACTGTATGAATAGTTGGGTACCAGAATTGAAAAACATAAGGAAAAGGAAGACATGATACATTAATAAAAGGGTTACTTCACCAAAAATAAATAACAATCATAAATATTTATGCATCTAACTATGGTGCCCAACAATACATGAAGTAAACACTGGCAAAACTGAAGGAAGAAGTACACACCTCTACTATAATAGACACCTATAGAACATTGACTGTAAGACACCACTCTCATGAATAGACCAAACATCTAGACAGAAGATCAATAAGAAAACAGAGAACTGTAGTGTTGTGATAAATGAACTAGACCTCAATAAGAAAGCAGAGAACTGTAGTGATGTGATAAAAGAACTAGACCTAACAGGCATGCACAGAATATTTTACCCCACAAATGTAGGATAAATGTTCTTCTCAAGTGAACATGGATTATTCTCCAAATTAGAACACATGTTGGGTCATAAAACATGTCTCAATGAAATTTAAAAGATTGAAATTATACAAAGAATCTTCTCTTACTATAACAGAATGGAGCTGGAAGTCAAAAACAAGAAGAGAACCAAAAGTACATGGAAATTAAGTAACAGTCTCTTAGTCAATGGATCAAAGAAGAAATTACAAAAGAATTCAGTAAATATATTAAATGAATGAAAATGGGAATACAATATATCAAAACATATGGGATGCAGTGAAGGCAGCATGGAGAGAGAAATTTATAGTCCTAGATGCTTATTCTAAAAAGGAAGTGAGAAGTAAAGTCAAAGACCTAACTGCATATCTAGAGAAACTAGAAAAATGATAAGAAACTAAATTCAAAGCAAGCAGAAGAAATAAAAAACAAAGATATGAAAAAAATAAAATAGAAAATGAAAAAACAGCAGTGAGAATTAACAAAACCAAAAGTTGGTTCCTTGAAAAAAATAAATGAAATTGACAACAGTAAGCTAAGCCAACCAAGAAAAAAAGAGAGAACATGCAAATGAATAAAATCAGAAATGGGGTGTGGGGTGACATTACTAGTAATCCCACAGAAATAAAAAAAAAAGGATCATGAGGGTACTATAAGAACAACTTAGATAACATAGATGAAATGGACAAATTCCTAGAAAGACATGAACAACCTACACCAACTCTGGAAGAAATAGATTATCTCAACAGAGCAATTACAAATAAAGAGATGGAATCAGTCATCAATAGTTTCCCAATAAAGAAAAGATATTCCATGCAAAATAGTAACCAAAAATGAGCTGGAGTAGCTATAATAATATCAGACAAAATGACCTTTAAGTCAAAAGCTGTCACAGGAGACAAAGAAGCACAAGATATTAATAAAAGTGTCACTCTACCAAAAATTAGTGAAAAATAAATGGAAAAGAATGAAGCTGGTAGACTCATCCTTTCTGACTTTGAAAATGTTGGGGAACATTTAGGTCATTAGAGGTCAACAGAATCAAATTCAGTTTTCAGAAATAGATCATCAGACCTATTGCCAACTGGTTTTTGACCATGCTGCCAAGCCCACTCAGTTTGGGAAAAATAGTCTTTTACAAATGGTCTGGTAGAAGTGCACATGCAAAGAATGAAGTAGGTTACTATCTCACAAAAATTAACTAAAAGTGAAACAAAGAACTAAATATAAGAACCAAGAATATAAAACTCCTAGAAGAAAATGTTGGGGAACATTTTCAGGATCTTGTGTTAGGCAAGGGTTTCTTAAACTTTACACCCAAAGCACAAGAAACTAAAGAAAAAAATAGATAAATGGGGCTGCCTCAAATAGAAACCCATATCTGATAAAGGCTTAATATCCAGAATAGATGAAGAAAGCTTATAACTCAACAATAAAAAGAGAAACCACACAATAAAAAATGGACAAAAGACCTTTATTGGCATTTATCCAAAGAGGATATACAAACGGATAAAATACACCCAAAAGATGCTGAGCACCATTGGCTATTAAGTCAGAATCACAATGTGATGCCATTTCACATGCACCTAACCTGCTACTATTAAAAAAAAAAGAAAATTTCAGGTGTTGGAAAGATTGTATGGAGATAGAAACTATTGTATATTGCTGGTGGGAATGTAAAATGGTACAGCCACTGTGGAAGACAGTATAGCTGTTCATCAGAAAGCTAAGTATAGAATTAACATAACACCTGACAATCCCTCTACTAGATACCTACCCAAAAGATTTTAAATCAGGAAATCAAACAGATATTTGCACACTGATGTTCATAGTTGTATTATTTACAATTACCAAAAGATGGAAGCAACAAAAGTGTCCTTCAACAGCTGAATGGTTTAACAAAATATGGTATATATACACAAATGGAATATTGTTCAGTGCTAAAAATGAATGAAGTTCTAGTCATGGGACAACATGCATGAACCTTAAAGGCATTATGTTGAGTGAAATAAGCCAGACACAAAAAGGCAAATATTGTCTGATCTCACTGGTAAGAAATAATTAGAATAAGCAAATTTGTGGAGTTGGAATCTTGAATAAAGGTTACCCAGAACTAGATTTGGGGTAGGTTATGGGGACTTACACTTAAATTGTACAGAATTTCTATTTGGATAATTATAAAGTTCTGGAAACGATGGTGGTGTATGGTGGCACAACATTTTGAGTGTAAGTAACATCACTGTATAATATATGTGAATGCGGTTAGAAGGGGATTTTTAGCTGGCATATATGTTAGTATAATAAAATGAAAAGGTACAATATGTGACTATGCAACATGGTGAACCCTATTGTCAATGATGGGCTTTAGTTAATAAAACAATTATAAAAATGTTCTTTCATGAATTATAAGTTATGTACTACACTAATGCCAAGTGTTAATAAAAGGATGGTATATGGGAAAAATCAGTCTAATGTAAACCATGAACTACTGTTAATAGTACCATTATAATATTCTTTTATCAGTGGTAACAGAGTTATCACACTAATGCAAAGTGTTAATAATGGGAAGGAATATGAGAATGTTTTATTTTCTACATTATTTTCCTGTAAACCTACGAGATATCTCATTTAATTTTTTTTAGAAAGACAAAGTTACCTGAAACAATTACGGTGTCCTCAAGTTGTCTATCATGAAATTACTGAGCCAATTTAAAAATATATCCTGATAGAATTTTGATTGCTATTTCTTCAAATCTATAGATGAATTTGGTGAGAATTGACATTTTACTATGCAAAATTTTCCAATTTATGAACATGGTTGTTTCTCTTTATTTTGATGTCCTATAACTTCTTTCCTTAGAGTTTGAGTTTTCAGCAAATAGATCTTGCATGAGTTTTCTAGATTTATACATAATGTTACATTTTGCAGGTATTTTAAGTGGATTTTTTTGGCTCTTTAATTAACATGACATAAAAGTTTGAAAGTAATTTAAGTTAACATGACTTTAAAAAGACAATTTTTATCAGGGGTTTCCTTAGTAGTAAATTTTAATAGTTCTATATGTAAGTGGTATTTTTAAAATATTGTTTTCCAATTGTACATTGTTAGCATTGAAAAATATGATTTTTGTGTGCTGACCTTGTATTCATTTAGAGACACTGATAACCTCATTTATTAATTTAAGGGATTTACTCCTCTTTTTGGAGACCGCTTGGTGTTTTACATGCTAGACAACAATGTTTTCTATGAATTAGGACAATTTTATTCTTTTTTTCCAATCATATATAGAGAGGTTACTCATGTCTTTCCAAAGTTATATTCAATTATAACCTCTGGCCCACTGTGAGGGACCTCATTTGTATATAGGTCCTTTAAAGATCCTGTTTGGACAATGTCTAATGGAATGAAGGTTGGGTTTAATCCACTTAAACTGAAATCCTCATAAGCAAAGGAAATTTTGATATAGAGTGCAAGCCATAAGAGGAAACAGAAAAAGACAGATTGCCATGTTATGGCAGCAAATATTGATTGTCTGCAAGCCACCATCATAATGCTACAGACTTTTCAAAAGATATGGCCAGTTAATACTTGAATTTGAATTTCTAGGCCCTAAACTGAATAATTAAATTCTTTAAAGCAACTAGTTTGAGATTTTTTTTAAAATAGAAGCCCTGGCAAACTGAGACAAGGAGTAACATTTCTGTATCTTACTGTTGTTAAAAGTTATGAATCTGAAAATCAATTTTCCACAGTAGGTGATATTTGTTTAAGAATATTGTGAGATGTATTCTTATTCATAATTCTTTTCATGGCATTTATTAACTTCTTGTTTGTTAGACTATAAATAAAAGGATTTAATAAAGGAATTAATAAAGCATAAAAACAGCAACTGGTATATCATTGTTTCCTTCTTTAACTGTGCTTGGTCATGCATACATGTAGAGAAGAGAAGCATAAAATATTTAGACAGAGAGAAAGTGGGATGCACAAGTCAATAAAGCTTTGCCTCTTCCTTCTTTAGATTTCATTTTGAAAATTGTGAAAAGAATGAAGAGATAAGAGATTATGACTGTGGTAATAGTGAAACTTTGAATGGTCCCTGAAAAGATAAATACCATCAGTGCATGGATAAAGGGTTTACACAGGAGAGCCTGCACAATGAAAGAATATTACAAAAAAAAGATTAATTTGATGAGAACCACAGAAAGTCAACCTAAATAGAAACCCTATGTGAATTATGCAATGAATGTTTCCTGCTATGTAGGACCCTGTGATCATCTGAATGCAGAGTTTCTTTGACATCCTGGTGTGGTACTGCAGTGGACTGCATATTGCCACGTACCTGTTATAGGCCATTGTTGCTAGAATAAAGCAGTCTGTAGTTTCAGCAAAGTAGGAAAAATAAAACTGTGTTATGCATTCATAGAGGGAAATCATTCTGTCTTCTGAAATTAAGTTTCTTAATCTCTTTGGAGTAATAGCACAGGAACAGCAGGAGTCCATCAGAGCCAGGTTGCCCATAAAGATGCACACTGATATATTAAGACAACACTCCATATAAATCAATACCACCAAACCAAGATTTCCCACCATGGTGATTAGATAGATGACAAAAATACAACAAACGTAATTGGCTTCAATTCTGGTCATTCTGTAAATCCTATGAGGATAAATTCAGTTGTCATAGAGTGGTTATTCTCTACTTTCTCATTGTGATAGGAATTCTGGAAAAATAGGATTCTAAATTAGAATGAATCTAATTTCCCCCTTCAATTTTCTCTTTGAAGTACAGCAAGAGGAGCTGCTTCTTTGAGCTCTTCTGGTGTCTATTGAAGACAGGCATAAATATTTCTATAAGGTATTAGTTGCTCTGAAATTCATCTGCTACCTAGAATCCTGAAACTCATACTCACAAGAAAGTTTTGATAATTCTAAGGATAAGGTGTACAGTGATAAATATTTGTCTGAATGGGGATAGTGTACAAATATAGTTTACCCATATTTGCTTCAGTGGTTCCAAATAATTTCAATATCATTTTTCCATATTGAAGATCCTTAAGGTTTACTTAAAGTCACTTCTCTTAAATTTGTATACATTTCTCTGAGAAAACTGAAAATGGTTTTCATGTAATCCTAGTAGGTTAAATAATTGAAAATAGTACTCTCTAGATATGCTAATTCTATAACTTTGGATGCATGAATAGTTACTATGAATGAAGGAGAAAACCATCTTCATAGTCAATTACCTTGGAGAGATAGGAAAATAAGTGACCATAGAATTCTTTAATAAGTTAATGTGAATATGTCACCTTCATACTTCATACTTATATCAACCCATTATGGAGACTATTTCTGTTTTTGCAGAGCAAATTCTTTGAGGCTAATTTTAAATAGCATATTAGTTTTTTCTCCATCTATCTGAATACTTTTTATATCATGAATAGGCTACTTGATGTTCTAATGTTATGTCATCTGGTGACCAGAATTTCAGACTGTTGGCCCTGTTATGAGATTTGTAAAACAATCTCATGTATCTTTTCCAATGTGTTCCACAGGGACCCCTCCTAACATTTTTCTTTATCACATAGTTCCCCATTTTATAATTTATTATCACATCCCCTGCTCATTACCAGTTCTGTTCATACCAATCACTCAAAAAATTGCTTGTTTTCTATGTAGTACAAAAGGATCAAAGCCATCAAATAATAGGACTCTCCACAAATCCTTTCTGGATAACTTCATTTCTAATCCTTGCTTGACCTGTAATGGCTGACTACTTCCATGTTTGGTTATATCTTCACATGGGGTTCTATTCTCTTGGGTCTCACTTTCAAGAAGCTCAGATTTTTCTAGACCATAAATTTCTGTTTTCTTTGTACCCACAGGTTCAGTTCTCAACTTATATATTTCACCTTACATTTTACTATAAGCTGTGAAGAGGAACAAGGGTGCATTTATTACATTTTGCCTGGAAGCATCTTTTTTTAAATATCCAAGTTTATCACTCTCAATTTCTGCCTTCAATCCACAAAGAATGTCTTCCTTCCACTTTGCAGTGGCACATTCATCATTGATGGCTAAAGCCTTATCTTACTCTTAGAGTCAAGATTTCTACCAACAGTCTCTTCAAGGCATTCTAGTCCTTCTCTACCAAACTCCTCAGAACTCTTTCAGAATCTTCCCTTTTTCCATTTTAAAAGCCATTCCAACATATTTGGTATTTGCAAATCACTTCTGTCAGTTTCTGGCCAGCAGAATCTGTGATGATGCAAAAAGTTACTCAAGACACAAAGTCAAGAGAGGGGAAGGGAAGAACAACTAAAGGAGTTATTATCCCATGCTGTTTCCCACCTCACCTTTTATTTGCAAGCTTATCAGGCAAAGAATGTTTTCAAGTAGAGAATTAAAACAAACAAGGCAAAGCAGGATGTTCTAGCTGTTTTTAGCAAGAACTGATAAAGGCCACAAGCAAAGGATTGAACCAAGTTTTATGCAAGGTGAAGCAGATAAGAGCAGTTTTCCACTCTGTTTTTTGCAAGGCATATAAAGCACATTCATAGATGATTTAACCAGTGAGCTCCCATATCTCCTCCCTTTTTGTTTTCATTAAAAAGAGTAAAGTTTTCTTTTTTCCCATGAGATCCTCAGTTGCAAAAGCAATAATTTTTTGTTCAGTGTGGCAAGCTTGGGTGATGGCACAGCACATTATTTTGAGAACCGATAGTAAAATATAAAAGATAATTAGTCCAAATATACACATGATCCAAAAGTGTAAATTAAGACCATGAAACTAGTTATTAGTATAAAACTAATTTAAATTATTGTTAAGGCTATCACATATTGGTGTTAATTGTTTTTCCAGGGCTTTTTGGAGGATAGTAACTTCTTGCAAATGAGAAAATAAAGCTCCTCATGAGTGAGATTTTATTAGTTCACGAGTGTGATGGGAAGATTTCTACTTTAATGGGGTAGCACATATTTTTTGTGTGTTCCCAGTCACATTTTAAATTTTGCCTATTATATAGGGCTTGCTGTCTTTCTTCAATCCACAACACAGTAGATTCTAGGGCTTTCAACCATGTAAATGTATCATTATTAATATGAGTTTGGGAGATTTATAATAAGGATGAGAATGAAGAAAATAACCAATACCTGTACCAAATTAGAAACAACCACTGCCAGGTAAGCTAGAAATTTATTTTCTGGCATTAAGGGAGCTCCATTATGGAGTAGTACATCATTAGCCTTTTGATCTAATTGTTTTAAACTTCCCCAAGTTACTCCTTGTTAATAGTGTATTATGACAGGGGTGTGTGATGGTTTTTCAACTCCTCTAGTGATATCTTCTCTATTTGAGGTATAAGGCTGGAAGGTTGATTTTCCAACTCATGATAGAATTTCAGTTCTTTGCAGGTAACCACTGGGGATATTTGGGAGTGAGCAAACAAGCACAACCTTGCCCTCATGTTAGCAGCTCCTGGGGTCCCAACCAGGATCCATCTCCTTTCACACTTCTGTAGAGGATCTTTGCCTTAGGTTGTGCTGTATTGTTGAGAGAGGAAGAATGTTTTCCAGCTGCTGTGAGTCAATCATTATCACAGTTTAAAAATTCAAAGTGTATAATGTTAAGGATATTATATTTCTAAGGGAGACATCTATACTCTGTTTTTTAATATGGGTTTTGAGAGTATGATGTGTCCTTTCAATAATGGTTTGTCCAATAGGGTTATATGAGATCCCTGTAGTATGTTTTTTTATTTCATTTATTTATTATTTTTATTTTTATTTTTTTACATGGGCAGGCACTGGGAATCAAACCCAGGTCTCTGGCATGGCAAGTGAGAACTCTGTCACTGAGCCACAGTTGCCCATTCCATAGTATGTTTTATACCCCATTGTTATACAAAAATCTAAAGGAAGTTGAGATATAAGCAGGGCTCCTGTCAGTTTTTATACAGCTAGGTTTGCCCATATAACTGATGGCTTCGAGGAAATGGGGTTATATATGTTTGGTGCTTCTCCCAGTTAATGTGGTAGCATGAACAAAGCCAGAAAAGGTGTCTTTAGAGATGTGTATATATATATATATATACAGAGAGAGAGAGAAAATGGTCAAATGGTGGATAATGGGTGACATCAGATTGCCACAACTGGTTAGGAAGTAGACTTTGAGGATTTTACTCTGATAAGATGGTGAGGTCCAAAGTATCATTGACAGTTAGGACAAGACCAGATAATTTGCTTAGCTTGGGAGTAAGTTAAAGCAAATTCCTTAACAAGAGATTTAGTATATTGGTGATAAAAATCATGAGAAAGACGAGCCTGATGAAAAACCATAGTCATACCCCACAAATGTATCTGCATGTTGGTTATTATCTGAGGGAGGGCCTGGCAGCCCTGAGTGAGATCTATTATAAGTAACAAAAATAGAATGTTTGAAATGATCTAGGAGGGATTGTACAGTAAGAAACAAGGAATATCATTCTGAGTTAGGAAGAAATTTTGTAAAAGTTTGTTCAATATGCAACAAAGTATAAACTATGTATCCTGAATCAGATAATGTTCACAAGTTGGGCTAGAAACTGAGTTATGGTCATTATGGCAGCTGCTAACTCAGCTATTTGTGTCATTTTATGATTTTTTTTGTAACTGTATTGTGATTTTAGATGCCACGTGATGGCAGCTTTCCCAGTTTTACCAGACCCATCCAGGAAGTACAGCACTTGGAATGGGCATAGGACTAATAGTTCATAAAGGTTGAATATTAAGCATTAAGAATTTGTTGCAGAATTTTACCTGTGGATAAAGAAAACAAGACTTACCCATTAAAGTAAGCCATAGTAGCCTGAAATTCTGTTGAGTTAAGTAATGTCTGTGAAAAAGGATCTCAGGAGAGACAAGCATGAATTATGTCTGGGTCATATGCAGTTAACAGCTGGCAGCACAAATGGTGTTTGAAAAGGAGCTGGGTAAGATTATGAACATAACAGGTGAGGGTCTTATGAGGAGTATGGGGTAAAAAAATCCATTCCAAACATCCTAAGTGAGGGAGCAATTGGCCTAATAAGCCTTAGGAGTTGAAGTAGTGGGAAACAAAAATAATAGAATAGGAAGTTGGGGATTCTTACAATTTAGACTTTTCATAATAGTGAGATGATTCATTTTTCTTACACAGTCAAGGACATGATAAAGTTAACATAAATTACAAGAAGTTATTTTGATAAAACACAGAACCTTTGATTTTTACTTTGGTTTCTTAGAAAGGACTTTTAGAACTTTCTGCTAGAACAGGCTAACAGTCCAAGAAAACTTTTGTCACTTTAACAGAGAGGAAAAACTAAATTTTAGTTTTGCAGTAGTATATTATTTGATGTTAAAGATTTCAAAAATTTTGTAAATAGACTCATTAAATCTTTTTTAACTTTGACCATAATTTCCTTTTTCACAAACCATTGGCAACTTACTATATTTATTCAGGCTTTGTCCTACACTTTCTTCATTTTGTAACAGCCATTTATTTTATTTTAGGACAAAACTACTCTCTTTTTCCTTTTAATGAAAGCGTACCATTTGTTTTCATATGTAAGTTGCCAAAATGATTTTGGAAACTGCCTTCAAGCAAACATCTTACCACATACAATTACCATCAAAATTAAACTTGTCAGAATAATTCTAAATACTTAACACATTTTAGTCAATGCATATCTGAAACATTAATATATAATTTTTTAACAAGAATTGATGGCACATATAGATATTGGATTTGTTTTCTAAAAAATTGCACTTTTTCAAAGTTTCATGATCACTATATATTTTTTTATGAAGCTTGAATATAAGACACCTCATTTCATTTGTGATTTCTTTTTGCATGGGCAAGCACCAGAAATTGAACTGGGTCTCTGGCATGGCAGGTGAGAACTCTGCCTGCTGAGCCACTGTGGCCTACCCCATTTGTGATTTCTTTTATAAAAGGAAACTAATGATAAGGTGCTAATTTAAAATTTTATTAATAGGCTATTTTTCACTGATGTTCAACTTATACAGTGGCCAGATTCCAATTAGGCTATGTGACCAGGACCAAGGTGGTCTTCTGGGAAAAGGCTAGGGAATGAGAGAAGCTTCCTGGAACCTAGATAACTTTATCAAAGTACATCTCTGTCTAGGAGGATAACCAGTCCTCCCAGCTGGAGTGCACATTTCAACAATTTCTTAGCCAAGTCATGCAATGTAGTACCCAGGAGCATATCTATTCCAATGGGAATTTGCCAACATTCTGAATGACTTGTTGGGTAAAGCCTTCTTGAAATTCTAATCACTAAATACTATATTGAGCAGGAGTCACAATTGTTTTAACAAGAGTTTTCCAATCCCATGGGCATATCTGATAACTGTGGGCAATAGATTTTACGATTCTTTTTTTATCCTTTTTTTTCACATGGGCAGGCACCAGGAAGCGAACCCAGGTCCTCTGGAATGGCAGGCAAGCATTCTTTCTGCTGAGCCACTGTGGCCTGCCCTTACAATTCTTTTTGTGAAGGAGCTTTGGAGCTCATTTTCTGAAACACTCCTTCTTAAATACTTTTGTATTTAAGAATATTATTTTTAAATACCATATAAGAGAGGGACTCATGCTTAGGTTGCCCATGTTGAATAATGATAGGGAGAGCTTGACTATACCCTGAAGCCATGGCTTCCTTTAGCCATTTTTCCATCTCCCATCGTGGCTCCTCTAGATCATCTAGGAAAGCTTCTAGGAAAGCTAAGCGAGGTTGGGGCAGATGAATTTTCCTCAACAGAGGGTGGGACAGAGGGTGATTTTCACTCTGGCTCCTCCAGGGGAGCCATGGGATAGGGCAGAGTGTGTAGAGGACATCAAGCCATTTTTACAAGTTCCCATGTCATAAGAATCAATGTTGTGATTTTTTCTCACTCTGTTCACATTTTCCTTTTAAAACTCTGCTTACTTGTTCCCAGAGCTCCAGGTCCAAGGTTCCTCTATCAGGAAACCATGACCAATGTATCTGAACCAACTGCAGAAGAGAGAGCAACTGTCTCTCTTTGATAGGATGATCAGTGCTTTAAGGAGCTGTTGTAGAGTTTTACCATAAACACTCTGATCATTAGAAAGTACCATACTCTTGATAGAAGGAAATCCACTCTGCCCTGAAACTAGACACATTGACAGTTTTTCTAAGCAGGTGCTACTGTCTCTTACCTTAGAGATGAATATGGTTTATTTTCTATAGGGATGAGTTCCACTAACTCTAAGCATGCTGATTACATGTATTGTCCATAGATGCTGACAGTCTTCACACAGGACACCACTTGCCAGTTTCTGGCAGCAGAAACCATGATGATTCAAGACATAACAGTAAGTGAGGGGAAGGGGAGAACAACTAAAAGAATTATTCTCCTGAGTTGTTTCCCACCTAACCTTTTATTTACAAGCTTTTTGGACAAAGAACATTTTCATGTAAAGAATTGAAACAAACTAGGCAAAGCAGGATGTTGTGGCTGTTTTCAGCAACTGATAAAAGCCACAAGCAAAGTATTCAAATAAGTTTTGTGTGAAGCAGAGCAGATAAGAGCAATTTTCCACTCTGCTTTTTGCAAGGCATAAAGCATATTCATAGATGATTTAACCAGTGAGCTCCCCACTCCACACCACCACCCCACTCCTCCAGTACCAAAATCTATTTAGTTTGTTAAGCTGCCAGAAAGCAATATACCAGAAAAGAATGCTTTTTTTAAGGGAATTTAGTAAGTTACAAGTTTACAATACTAAGGCCATAAATATGTCCTAATTAAGGCATCCAGAGAAAGACACCTTGGCTCAAGGAAAGGTGATCTAGGAAAGCTGTGGCTGGTATCTGCTGGCTCATCTTCCTGATTTCATTGCTTCCAGCTTCTGATGCCAGTGGTTTCTTCTCTACATATCTGTGGGTACTCAGTGAGCTGTTCCAGGACAAAAGTCTGGGTTTCATCTCTTAGTTTAGCATCTACCAGGACCAGAGATTTCTTCTCTTCAGATTCTGGCTATTTCTGTGAGTCTTTGCTTAGCATGGGATATTTCTGCCTCGATCTCCAAATGTCTACATCAGCTCTCTCTTGGCTTTGAGCTTTCTCAAAAATATATCCTTTTTTAAAGAATTTGAGTAAACTAATCAAGATACACCTTGAATAGGTGGAGTTACATCTCATCTACTTAAAAGGCCACATCCAAAATTAGGCATGTCACATCTCCATGCAGACAACCTAAATAAAGTTTTCTGCACTGCAGTATCAAATCAGGATTAAAAGAAATGGGTGCCCTGATTGAATCAGGGCTAAAACATGGCTTCTCTGGGAATACATAATATTTCCAAACTGGCACAAGTAGATAGAGAAAATATTAGAAAAAAAATTAACATTGTCTCAGGGATGTGTGTGATAACATGAAGCAAAAAAACATATGTGTCATGGGTTTCCCAGGAAAAGGGAAGGGAAAAGGGGCAAAAAGTATATTTGGGGAAATAAATTTCCCAAATCTTATGAAAAAAATAAATGTATTTGTTGAAGACATACAACAGATTCCAAACAGAATGAACTCTAATAGACCTGCTTTGAGGCACCTATTAATCAGAATTTCAAATGCCAAAGAGAAACAGAATTCTGAAAGTATTAAGAGAAAAGTGAGTCATCACATAAAAGGGATATTCAGTAAGAAACATTGTTGATTTCCCATCAGAATCAATGTAAGCAAGAAGGCACTAGTATGATGTATTTAAGATACTGAAAGAGAAAAATTGCTAGCAAAAAAATGTATTTTTTTTACATTCTTAGAAGGACACAAATGTCCTTTAAAGATGAGGAGGAATTTAAAATATTCACAGATAAACAGGAACATAGAGAGTTCATAAACAAAAGATGTGTCCTACAAGAATTACCAAAAGGAGGTCTTCAAGTTCAAAGGAAAAACAGAGGGGAGTGACTTGGAGTAAGGTGAAGAAATTAATATCTTCATTAAAGGTAAATGCAAAAACCAGTAATACTGTACCCTTATTAATATATAAGTATTCTCTTTGATTCTTATAAGTGTCAGAATACTATTTACTAAGAAAAGGTATATTTCCTGAAAATGGAAGTGCAAACTATAAAGTGGTAATGTAGGAAAAGAACAATACAAACAGAGCCGAGCCGCCCGCCCTCCTTCTCCCCCCTCTTTCTCCGCCGGCCCGCCACGCGGCGCCCACGCCCCGCAGCAGCCGAGCCGCCCGCCCTCCTTCTCCCCCCTCTTTCTCCGCCGGCCCACCGCGCGGTGCCCACACCCCGCAGCAGCCGAGCCGCCCGCCCTCCTTCTCCCCCCTCTTTCTCCGCTGGCCCGCTGCGCGGCGCCCACACCCCGCAGCAGCCAAGCCGCCCGCCCTCCTTCTCCCCCCCTCCTCCCCCTCCTGCTCCGGCTGCTCTCCAACCACCATGGTGCCCTCTTCCTCCGCCTTCACCGTGCTCCTCCGCCACCAGCCTCGACAGCCTTGCCGCCCTCACCTTTCCTCCTCCAGAACAGCTACTGGGGGAGTGGAGATAATACAGAGCAGCTCCCAGAGCCACGAGGGAGATCAAAGGGACAGCGTACCCCATCCTGGAACGGCTGACTATCTGGGAGAACCAGCTCCGGTGAGATCACCAAGGGGCACGGGCTTTCCTGGGTGGGACGGCAAATGACCGGAGTCCCTCCCTTCCACCTTCCCAGGCCAGCTGGTAGAATTGGACAGGCGGTCCCCTTAGGCCGCGGCGCCTGGTGCCCCCACCACACGAGGCCCCCCGGAACAACTGAGATAGTTGGGTCGGAAATCCCCAGACTGCGGAGAACAGTGACCGGGGGATCCCTTCCAAACACGTGACTCCCCCGTCGGCTGGGAACAGTGCACTCTCCCGGGCTGCGACAGCTGGCACCCTCCCACCACGCTTGGTGCCCCGGGCCGACTAGCTAATTTGGCCAGACGCTCTCCTGTGCTGCGACGGCCGATGACCCTCCCCGCATTCGGAACCCCAGGCCGGCTGGCACTCTTTCAAGATGCTTCGGCTGCCGAACCTCCCCTACGGCGAGAATTTTCCAGAGTTAAAGGACCCACAGCAACTTTCACTGGTGGAACCCACAGACAAACGTGTGCCACGAGCGCCACCTACTGGGCAGGATAAGAAAAACAGAACCCAGAGATTGCACAGAAAAATCTTTCAACCTGTGGGGTCGAACACCCGGGGAAATCTGACTAAATGCCCAGACGCCAGCAGAAGATAACGGATCACGCTCAGAAAATTGAACATATGGCCCAGTCAAACGAAGAAACCAATAGTTCAAATGAGATACAGGAGCTGAAACAACTAATGCTGAATATACGAACAGAAATGGAAAACCTCTTCAAAAACGAAATCGATAAATTGAGGGAGGACATGAAGAAGACATGGGCTGAACATAAAGAAGAAATAGAAAAACTGAAAAAACAAATCACAGAACTTATGGAAGTGAAAGATAAAGTAGAAAAGATGGAAAAAACAATGGATACCTACAATGACAGATTTAAAGAAACAGAAGATAGAATTAGTGATTTGGAGGATGAAACATCTGAATTCCAAAAAGAAACAGAAACTATCCAGAAAAGAATGGAAAAATTTGAACAAGGTATCAGGGAACTCAAGGACAATGTGAACCGTACAAATATACGTGTAGTGGGTATCCCAGAAGGAGAAGAGAAGGGAAAAGGAGGAGAAAAACTAATGGAAGAAATTATCACTGAAAATTTACCAACTCTTATGAAAGACCTAAAATTACAGATCCAAGAAGTGCAGCGCACCCCAAAGAGATTAGACACAAATAGGCATTCCCCAAGACACTTACTAGTTAGAATGTCAGAGGTCAAAGAGAAAGAGAGGATCTTGAAGGCAGCGAGAGAAAAACAATCCGTCACATACAAGGGAAACCCAATAAGACTATGTGTAGATTTCTCAGCAGAAACCATGGAAGCTAGAAGACAGTGGGATGATATATTTAAGTTACTAAAAGAGAAAAACTGCCAGCCAAGACTCCTATATCCAGCAAAATTGACCTTCAAAAATGAGGGAGAAATTAAAACATTCTCAGACAAAAAGTCACTAAGAGAATTTGTGACCAAGAGACCAGCTCTGCAAGAAATACTAAAGGAAGCACTAGAGTCAGATACAAAAAGACAGAAGAGAGAGACATGGAGAAAAGTGTAGAAAGAAGGAAAGTCAGATATGATATATATAATACAAAAGGCAAAATGGTAGAGGAAAATATTATCCAAACAGTAATAACTCTAAATGTCAATGGACTGAATTCCCCAATTAAAAGACATAGACTGGCAGAATGGATTAAAAAACAGGACCCTTCTATATGCTGTCTACAGGAAACACATCTTAGACCCAAAGATAAATATAGGCTGAAAGTGAAAGGTTGGGAAAAGATATTTCATGCAAACAACAACCAGAAAAGAGCAGGAGTGGCTATACTAATATCCAACAAATTAGACTTCAAATGTAAAACAGTTAAAAGAGACAAAGAAGGACACTATATACTATTAAAAGGAACAATTAAGCAAGAAGACATAACAATCATAAATATTTATGCACCGAACCAGAATGCCCCAAAATACGTGAGGAATACACTGCAAACACTGAAAAGGGAAATAGACACATATACCATAATAGTTGGAGACTTCAATTCACCACTCTCATCAATGGACAGAACATCTACACAGAGGATCAATAAAGAAATAGAGAACCTGAATATTACTATAAATGAACTTGACTTAACAGACATTTATAGGACATTACATCCCACAACAGCAGGATACACCTTTTTTTCAAGTGCTCATGGATCATTCTCAAAGATAGACCATATGCTGGGTCACAAAGCAAGTCTTAACAAATTTAAAAATATTGAAATCATACACAACACTTTCTCGGATCATAAAGGAATGAAGTTGGAAATCAATAATAGGTGGAGTGCCAGAAAATTCATAAATACATGGAGGCTCAACAACACACTCTTAAACAACAAGTGGGTCAAAGAAGAAATTGCAAGAGAAATTAGTAAATACCTAGAGGCAAATGAAAATGAAGACACAACATATCAAAACTTATGGGACGCAGCAAAGGCAGTGCTAAGAGGGAAATTTATTGCCCTAAATGCCTTTATCAGAAAAGAAGAAAAGGCAAAAATGCAGGAATTAACTGTCCACTTGGAAGAACTGGAGAAAGAACAGCAAACTAATCCCAAAGCAAGCAAAAGGAAAGAAATAACAAAGATTAGAGCAGAAATAAATGAAATTGAAAACATGAAAACAATAGAGAAAATCAATAAGACCAGAAGTTGGTTCTATGAGAAAATCAACAAGATTGATGGGCCCTTAGCAAGATTGACAAAAAGAAGAAGAGAGAGGATGCAAATAAATAAGATTAGAAATGAAAGAGGAGACATAACTACTGACCTCACAGAAATAAAGGAGGTAATAACAGGATACTATGAACAACTTTACGCTAATAAATACAACAATTTAGAAGAAATGGACAGGTTCCTGGAAAGACATGAACAACCAACTTTGACTCAAGAAGAAATAGACGACCTCAACAAACCAATCACAAGTAAAGAGATTGAATTAGTTATTCAAAAGCTCCCTAAAAAGAAAAGTCCAGGACCAGACGGCTTCACATGTGAATTCTATCAAACATTCCAGAAAGAATTAGTACCTACTCTCCTCAAACTCTTCAACATAATCGAAGTGGAGGGAAAACTACCTAATTCATTCTATGAAGCCAACATCACCCTCATACCAAAACCAGGCAAAGATATTACAAAAAAAGAAAACTACAGACCAATCTCTCTAATGAATACAGATGCAAAAATCCTCAATAAAATTCTAGCAAATCGTATCCAACAACACATTAAAAGAATTATACATCATGACCAAGTAGGATTCATCCCAGGTATGCAAGGATGGTTCAACATAAGAAAATCAATTAATGTAATACACCATATCAACAAATCAAAGCAGAAAAATCACATGATCATCTCAATTGATGCAGAGAAGGCATTTGACAAGATTCAACATCCTTTCCTGCTGAAAACACTTCAAAAGATAGGAATACAAGGGAACTTCCTTAAAATGATAGAGGGAATATATGAAAAACCCACAGCTAATATCATCCTCAATGGGGAAAAATTGAAAACTTTCCCCCTAAGATCAGGAACAAGACAAGGATGTCCACTATCACCACTATTATTCAACATTGTGTTGGAAGTTCTAGCCAGAGCAATTAGGCAAGAAAAAGAAATACAAGGCATCAAAATTGGAAAGGAAGAAGTAAAACTATCACTGTTTGCAGACGATATGATACTATATGTAGAAAATCCAGAAAAATCCACAACAAAATTACTAGAGCTAATAAATGAGTACAGCAAAGTAGCAGGCTACAAGATCAACATTCAAAAATCTGTAGCTTTTCTATACACTAGTAATGAACAAGCTGAGGCGGAAATCAAGAAACGAATCCCATTTACAATCGCAACTAAAAGAATAAAATACCTAGGAATAAATTTAACCAAAGAGACAAAAAACCTATATAAAGAAAACTACAAAAAACTGTTAAAAGAAATCACAGAAGACCTAAATAGATGGAAGGGCATACCGTGTTCATGGATTGGAAGACTAAATATAGTTAAGATGTCAATCCTACCTAAATTGATTTACAGATTCAATGCAATACCAATCAAAATCCCAACAACTTATTTTTCAGAAATAGAAAAACCAATAAGCAAATTTATCTGGAAGGGCAGGGTACCCCGAATTGCTAAAAACATCTTGAGGAAAAAAAACGAAGCTGGAGGTCTCGCGCTGCCTGACTTTAAGGCATATTATGAAGCCACAGGTGTCAAAACAGCATGGTATTGGCATAAAGATAGATATATCGACCAATGGAATCGAATAGAGTGCTCAGATATAGACCCTCTCATCTATGGACATTTGATCTTTGATAAGGCAGTCAAGCCAACTCACCTGGGACAGAACAGTCTCTTCAATAAATGGTGCCTAGAGAACTGGATATCCATATGCAAAAGAATGAAAGAAGACCCATCTCTCACACCCTATACAAAAGTTAACTCAAAATGGATCAAAGATCTAAACATTAGGTCTAAGACCATAAAACAGTTAGAGGAAAATGTTGGGAGATATCTTATGGATCTTACAACTGGAGGTGGTTTTATGGACCTTAAACCTAAAGCAAGAACACTGAAGAAGGAAATAAATAAATGGGAGCTCCTCAAAATTAAACACTTTTGTGCATCAGAGAACTTCATCAAGAAAGTAGAAAGACAGCCTACACAATGGGAGACAATATTTGGAAATGACATATCAGATAAAGGTCTAGTATCCAGAATTTATAAAGAGATTATTCAACTCAACAACAAAAAGACAGCCAACCCAATTGCAAAATGGGAAAAAGACTTAAACAGACACCTACCAGAAGAAGAAATACGGATGGCCAAATGGCACATGAAGAGATGCTCAATGTCCCTGGCCATTAGAGAAATGCAAATCAAAACCACAATGAGATATCATCTCACACCCACCAGAATGGCCATTATCAACAAAACAGAAAATGACAAGTGCTGGAGAGGATGCGGAGAAAGAGGCACACTTATCCACTGTTGGTGGGAATGTCAAAGGGTGCAACCACTGTGGAAGGCAGTTTGGCGGTTCCTCAAAAAGCTGAATATAGAATTGCCATATGACCCAGCAATACCATTGCTAGGTATCTACTCAAAGGACTTAAGGGCAAAGACACAAACGGACATTTGCACACCAATGTTTATAGCAGCGTTATTTACAATTGCAAAGAGATGGAAACAGCCAAAATGTCCATCAACAGAAGAGTGGCTAAACAAACTGTGGTATATACATACGATGGAATATTATGCAGCTTTAAGACAAGATAAACTTATGAACCATGTAATAACATGGATGGACCTAGAGAATATTATGCTGAGTGAATCCAGCCAAAAACTAAAGGACAAATACTGTATGGTCCCACTGATGTGAACGGACATTCGAGAATAAACTTGAAATATGTCATTGGTAACAGAGTTCAGCAGGAGTTAGAAACAGGGTAAGACAATGGGTAATTGAAGCTGAAGGGATACAGACTGTGCAACAGGACTAGATACAAAAACTCAAAAATGGACAGCACAATAATACCTAATTGTAAAGTAATCATGTTAAAATACTGAATGAAGCTGCATCTGAGCTATAGGGTTTTTTTGTTTTTGTTTGCTTGTTGGTTTGTTTGTTGTTGTTGTTTTTTACTATTACTACTACTTTTATTTCTTTTCTTTATATTAACATTTTATGTCTTTTTCTGTTGTGTTGCTAGTTCCTCTAAACCGATGCAAATGTACTAAGAAACAATGATCATGCATCTATGTGATGATGTTAAGAATTACTGAGTGCATATGTAGAATGGTATGATTTCTAAATGTTGTGTTAATTTCTTTTTTTTTCTTTCCGTTAATAAAAAAATAAAAAAATTAAAAAAAATTAAAAAAAGAACAATACAAACAGGGAAACAGAGAGATAATGAAACAGAGAACATATATGCTATTGATGCTAAATTGATATCTTTACAGATTAGTAGGTTATAGATGCATGTTGTGTAATACAACTTCTAAATAATCACAAAGAAAGTATTTAAAATATATACAGAAACAGAAGTGAGAAAGTGATTAGGGAAGTATATCAGAAAAGATCAACTATACCAAAAAGGAAATTACAATAAAGAAAAAGAGAGAAAAATATACATTATATAAAAACCAAAGGACAAAATAGCTGAATATTTTGTTAGTGGATTAAATTCCAAAATCAAAAATCATAGATTGATAGAAATAACCAAGAATATGTTCCAAGTGTGGTCTTTTTAAAAGAGAACCACCTAAGATCCAAAGACACCCACAGGTTGAAAGTGAAATGACAGAAAAATATATTCTATGCAAATAGTAACAAAAAATGATTTGGAGCAGCGATAATAATATCGGACAAAATGGACTAAGTCAAAAGCTGTTATAAGAGATAAAAAAGGACAGTATGTATTAATAAAAGGTCGAATCCACCAAGAATAAAAAACGCTGGTAAATATTTATGCTCCTAACTATTGTGCCCCAAAATACATGAGGTAAACTCTGACAACACTGAAGAGAGACATAGACACTTCTGCAACCATAGTTAATGACCTCCGTACACCACTCTCAAGAGCAGATAAAACTACTGGATATTCATATGCAAAAGAATCTTACATCTTATATAAAAATTAACTCAAAATGGATCAAAGAACTAAATATAAGAACCAAGAATATAAAACTCCTAGAAGAAAATGTAGGGAATCATTTTTAGAATATTGGTTTTCTAAGAAACAATGGTTTCTTAGACTTTACACCCAAAGTATAAGCAATGGAAGGAAAATAAATAAATGGGACCTCCTTAAAATTAGAAATTTTTGTACATCAAATGGCTTTTTCATGAAAGTGAAATGAGAGCCTAATCAATGGGTGAAAATATTTAGAAACCACAAATCTCACAAAAGCTTAATATCCAGAATAGACAAAAATCCTTTAATTCAACAATAAAAAGACCATGATACAATTTCAATACAATTGAAAATAGGCAAAATACTTTAGATGATATTTCTCCAAGGAGTATACATAAATGGGTAAAATGCACATGAAAAGATACTCAACATAATCAGGTATTTGGGAAATACAAATCTAAATTACAGTGAGATACCATTTCACACCCACCTGAATTGCTACTATTGAAAAAAGCAAGAGGATTACAAGTGTTGGAGAAGATGTATAGATATAGGAACCCTTGTATATTATAAAATGGTTCAACCACTGTGGAAGACAGTTTAGCAGTTCATCAGAAAGTGAAGTATGGAATTGCTATATGACATGGCTATCCTTCTTCTAGATAATATTCAGCCAAATGAATTTAAAGCAAGGAATAGAACAAATAGATTTTTGCATACTGATATTCTAAACAGTATTACTCACAATTGCCAAAAGGTAGAAGCAACTGATATGCCCATCAATTGATGAAGAAATAAGCAAAATATGGTATATACATACAATGGAATATCATTCAACATAACAAGAAAATGAAGTTCTGATTCATATGATAACATGGATGAATTTTGAAGGCAGTATGTTGATTCAAATATGCCAGTCAGTAAAGGAAAGTATTGTAATCATCTCACTGATATGAAATGACTAGAATAAGGAAATTCATAGAGTTAGAATATAGGTTGCCTAGAGCTGGAATTAAGGCAGTGAATGAAGACTTAACTCTTAAATTGTACAGAATTCCTCTTTATATTGATTGTAAAGATTTGGAAATGGATGGTTGTGATGATGGAACAACATTGTGTGTAATTATAAGCACTTCATTATATTTTTGAATATGGTTAAAAGGGGATCTTTTAGCTACTATATATGTTACTAGAATAAAAATGAAAAGGTAAAACATATGACTATACAACATAGTGAACCCTATTGTAAATGATGGGCTATAATTAATAGTAAAATTATGCAAATGTTCTTTCATGAATTATAACACATATACTACACTAATGTGAGGTGTTAATAAACAGATGGTATATTGGGGAAAAACACTCTAATGTAGACTATGGACTACAGTTAATAATACAATTACAATATTCTTTTATCAATTATAACAAAGTTACCGTACTAGTGCAAACTGTATAAATAAAAGGAGATGATATAGGAATGTTGTCCTTTCTATATGAATTTTCTCAGTGTTATATTTTCTATGTGATTTTTCTGCTTACAGAAAAATTTAAAACTTAATTTTTAAAAATGTATAATTACTGAAACAATGTGTCTCTCAAGTTGTCCATCAAACAGTTACTATTAAAGCAGAATTAACCAGTTAAAAACTATATCCTGCTAGGATTTTGATTGCTATTACATCAAATCTTCAGCAGAATTTCTGAGAATTGACATTTTTACTATGTTTATTTTCCAATATAACATACAGTATGTTTTATTTCTCTTTAAGTTTTCTATTATTTCTTTCCACAAAATTTTGTAATGTGCAGCAAATAGATATTATATGTATTTTCTAGATTTATACCACAATTTTTGAAGGTATTACAACTGGTATTTTTAAATGCCATTTACCAATTGTACATTGCTAGCAATGGAGAAACATGACTTTTTATGCTGACCTTGTATTGGTAGAGACACTGCTGAACTCATTTATTATTTATAAGACATTTTACCTGTTTTTGTAGATCAGTTGGGTTTTTATATGTATGCAATAAAGTTGTATATGAGTAAGGATGATTTTATTCTTCTTTTCTAATCATATATGTAGTGATTGACTCATGTCTCATGTCTCCCCAAAGATAACATTCACTCATAACCTCTGGCCCAGTGTATTTGAACTCATTTATAAATAGGGTATTCAAATATCCTATTTGGACAGTATCTAAGTGAATAAGTGTTCATTTTAATCCAATATGTCTGGAGAGGGCCATGGTAGCTCACTGGCAGCGTTCTCACCTGCCATGCAGGAGACCCAGGTTTGATTTCCGGTGCCTGAAAAACAAACAAACAAACAAACAAACAAAAATCCCTATAATCCAATATGTCTGGATCCTCATACGCAAAGGAAATTTGGACATAAAAGGTATAAATCTGAAGTAGATATTGATATTAAGAGTATATGGTAATTGACTTCCTGCATTACCGTGTGAAGAACTCTACTAACCCATCTCTAGCGAGACTGGAGAATATTACTTTTTAAAAAACACAACTATTTCAAGCCTCTGAAAATGGCCTTAAGGGCAAACCACAAATTAAAAAATATACATTCAAGATAGTCTATGAAAGTGGGGTAAGAATATGAATCTGTGGTATTTGTACCAAGTGCTCTTCTTCAATCTTCCTTCCCAGCTTATTGAGGTACAGGAATCACTCCAGAATGCTGTCATCAAGAGCACATGACTCCATCTTCTCTGAGCTTCCAGTCATGTGTTTTTTTCCTATGTGAAGAAAGGCTATAGTACTGCTCAGCCTCTCCTCAGCTATATCTTGTTGAGGCTAAATCCAGGCAAGTGTTGGGAACATAGAGGTGGGGGTTGAGGACTCCTTTTTCCACTGGCTGCCAGTGGTGGAGACTTTACTTTAGACATAGCATGCTGAGAATACTATGGACCTGGTCACTCTAGACCTATCCCATGAGGCAGTGGTCCCATACCAAGAGAGGTAAGGCAGGAGAACTTCAGGCTGCTGCTATATCCTTCACAGAGTTCTCAGCTCCAGGAATGGGGTATCACTCAGGGAAAGGTTTGCCATTATCCTTATCACAAGCTTCAGAGTACTGGCTCAGATATTTTTCATGGGAGTCGAATCAGACCTTAAAGTAGATAGCCTCTGGGTGAGCCATGGTGGCTCAGCAGCCTCTCCTCAGCTATAAGAAAGGCTATAGTACTGCTCAGCCTCTCCTCAGCTATATCTTGTTGAGGCTAAATCCAGGCAAGTGTTGGGAACATAGAGGTGGGGGTTGAGGACTCCTTTTTCCACTGGCTGCCAGGGGTGGAGACTTTACTTTAGACATAGCATGCTGAGAATACTATGGACCTGGTCACTCTAGACCTATCCCATGAGGCAGTGGTCCCATACCAAGAGAGGTAAGGCAGGAGAACTTCAGGCTGCTGCTATATCCTTCACAGAGTTCTCAGCTCCAGGAATGGGGTATCACTCAGGGAAAGGTTTGCCATTATCCTTATCACAAGCTTCAGAGTACTGGCTCAGATATTTTTCATGGGAGTCGAATCAGACCTTAAAGTAGATAGCCTCTGGGTGAGCCATGGTGGCTCAGCAGGCAGAGTTCTCACCTGCCATGCCAGAGACCCGGGTTTGATTCCTGGTACCTGCCCATTGAAAAAAAACAAAATAGCTTCTAATCTGTTCAAAAATGAAAAAATATGTAATGTTTAAATTATGTAACTTTTTTTAAAATTTTTGAACAAGTTACATAATTTAAACATTATATACTCAGAAAATGTTTATTGAATGCTCAAATATGTCAGGTAGTGTATGAAATACTGACTGATAATAAGAGGTCAGATATGACAATTTTTCCTCACAAAAAGAAAATAGGTCTTTATTTTATTATCCAAAAGAAACCACTTGCTATTTATTCTTTAAAATGTCACATATTTCTATGCACCCCTCTCCTTAGCTTCTGTTCCTGCTTAAAATGTCATTAGTTATTATGGAATTATTGCAGTTGATCTCATTGCTTCCAGCATCTCTTTCTAATCAAATACTAAAAATACAATCATATTTCTCTGCTGCCAGGGAGATTTCAAAGTTTAATCCTTCTAAGATAAAATCAAATTCATTAGGGTGTCATTAAGATTCTTGGTAACTAATCCACTTTCATTCTCAATACACACATTCACCAACAGCCTGCAATCACAGCTCAGTCAGCCAGCCCCTTTTCTCACCATTTTCATCCATCACACACCTCATTCAGCCCCCACCCTAGAGGGAATAATCATTAATATTCTCTAATCTTGCTATTGTTTCTGTTTTTTCTTTCATTCCTCAAGCATCAAAAGTTTTTCTATTCTTTAAGGCATAGTTTACCCCTGATGCTACTTAATAGTAAACACCCCATGATAGACTGATCATTGTATGAACCCCCAAGAATGTTTTATATACACAACAAAATCTAAAATTTCTTAGGCATGAGTTGCATTCCTTATTGTCATATACATATGTCCAATGACTTTATTATGGTATAAGTTTTTTTAAGGTTAACTATGACTCAAGCATTGTGAAATGAGCTGTAAAATTGGATGTTCCATACCAATGCAAGGTGGTGATAGAATGGTATATGAGAATCCTACATTTTATGCATGATTGTTTTGTAAACCCACCACTTTTCTAATAAAGAAAAATATTATATGATGAAAGGTCAGATATGATCCAAATCCTAGCTTCATTCCTGGGTAAATTGGGCCAGATTACTTAGTGTTTCAAAGTGTGAGCTTTTGTTGTTGTTTTTTAATCTGGAAATGTGTGAAAATAAGGTCTAACTCATTGGTAGACCCATTACATCTGTATGTCCCATTTTTTATTGCCTGGCAGATAGTTGGTTTTCAGCGAATTATTTTTCCTCACATTTGCACATTTAAATGAACTTAATATACACACATATATTTATATATGTATGGATATTTATGATTTTCATTATTATGTGCCTCATTTATGCTAGAAGAACATCTATAGTTTTTGAAATCTATGACTATAATTATAATTTACATGGGTATTGATGCAGGTTAGTGGTGTTCCTCATAACAAAAAAGACACGCAATTATATCATGAGAAAAAAACCCTTTATTGAATTGATATGTTCAGTAATTGCATGTCATGCATTATAGAACTAACCAAACTACATGGATCATTTAAAGCCATATGAACCCTCCAATATAAATAGGGTCATTTTCAAATAGAGTGATAAATTGCCAATATGAAGATATTCTATTTCGTAAAGCTTGAGAGGAAAATGACAGTACTAAAAAAGAAAATGTTACTGATTTGAGAGTATGTATTCTTCAGAATTCATATTAAAATGTAATCTCTTGAACAAACTCAGAAGAACTTGAAAATCAAATTCAAACTCACTGTTTTTATCTTCTAGATTAATAATTGAGAATTTGGACTGTTTCTGATTTTGAAGGATTGTCCTTAAGAATTCCAAGAATTTTTAACTAATATTATGATGCTATCTTCTATTCCTAGTATTTGCTAGATTTGTTTAAAACTTTAGGAAACTGCATTCTGACATAATTTGTGACCTCTGTGGTAATAATTTCTTCATTCTTGATGAACTTTATAGCATATATGTTGAAATAACAGAATAATTTCTCCTTTCTGAACTTTTTAATCATTTGACTGACACAATCATATTTCAGAGATTTAATATTGTATATATAAATAGTCTATTTCTCATTTTCTTCAGAATCACTTGACTTTGTAAAACAAAGTTTTTAGTAGGATAAAATCAATTTTCCACAGTGGGGAACATTTGTTTAAGAATGTTGTGAAAATTATTCTTCCTCATAAGTCTTTTCATAGTATTTATTACTTCCTTAGTTCTTAGACTATAAATAAAAGGATTTAATAAAGGAATTACTAAAGCATAAAAAACAACATCTGGTATATAATTGTTTCCTTCTTTAACTGTGCTTGGTCATGCATACATGTAGAGAAGAGAAGCATAAAATATTGAGACAGAGAGAAAGTGGGATGCACAAGTCAATAATGCTTTGCCCCTTCCTTCTTTAGATTTCATTTTGAAAATTGTGAAAATAATGAAGAGATAAGAGATTATGACTGTGATAATAGTGAAACTTTGAATGGTCCCTGAAAAGATAAATATCATCAGTTCATTGATAAAAGGGTCTACACAAGAGAATCTGAACAATGGAAGAATATCACAAAAAAAATGATAACTTGAGGAGAACCACAGAAAGTTAACCTAAACAGAAACCCTACATGAATCATGGAATGCAAGTTTCCAGCTATGTAAATCCCTGTGGTCATCTGAACACAGAGCTTCTTTGACATCTTGGTGTGGTACTGCAGTGGGCTGCATATTGCCACATACCTGTCATAGGCCATTGCTGCTAGAAGAAAGCAGTCTGTAGTTTCAACAAAGCAGAAAAAATAGAATTGTGCCATGCATTCATAGAGAGAAATCATTCTATCTTCAGAAAAGAAGTTCTCTAACATCTTGGGGTTAATGGCACAGGAACAGCAAGAATCCATCAAAGCCAGGTTGCCCAGAAAGATGTACATTGGTGTGTGAAGATGACGCTCCATATAAATCAATACCACCAAACCCAAATTCCCCACCATGGTGATCAGATAAATGACAAAGAACACCACAAATAGAACTGGTTTCAGCTCTGGTCGATCTGTGAGTCCTCTGAGGATAAATATGGTTGTCATGGAGTGGCAATGCTCAGTCATCTCTACTTTCTCTGTTGAGATAGGAATTCTGGAGAAATCAGATTCTCATTTAGATGTGTCTAATTTTCCCTTCAACTTTTTCTTTTTATTTAAACAAAAACAAGAGGAGCTTCTTCCTCAGTATTTTCTAGTGTCCTTGGAATACAATCACACATACTTATAGAAGGTATTAGTTTTTCTAAAATTCATCTTCTACTACCTGCAGTTCTGAATCTGTGAATCAGAAGAATATTTTGATAATTCTAAGGTAAATGCTGACGGTGATAAAGGTTTCTCTGAATGAAAGTATGCAAGAGCATTACACCATCTAATGTACCCATACTTGCTTCAGTGTTTCCAAATATTTTTGTTTTCATATTTTTGTATTGAAGAGCCTTAAGATTTACTTAAAGTCACTTTTCTAGCATTTATGTATATTTCTCTGGGAAAGCTTTAAACAGTTTTCATATTATCCTTGTTGAGTAAATGATTGAAAATAGTACACTCTAGACACATTAATTTTATAACTTTGGAAGTATGAAAAATCACTAAGAATGAAATGGGGGCAGTTCATCTTTATAGTAACTTATCTTGTATGGAAATAAATAGCCATAGATTTCTTTAATTAGTTAATTTGAATATATCACTTTCATACTTCTATCAACCCCTGTGGTGTTTATTTCTGTTTTGGCAGAGTAAATTCTTTGAGGCTACTAGTAACAGCATATTAGTTTTTATTCCCCAGTCATCTGAATACATATTTATAACATGAAGGGGCTTCTTGATGTTCTAATATTATGTCATCTGGTGACCAGAGTCTCAGATTGATGAATTTATGACATTTGAATAACAGCTTTCATGTATTCCTTCAAACTTGTATCACAAAGATCCCTTCTACATTTTTCCTTATCACATAAGAGTTCCCCATTTTACAATTCCTTATTTGTGGTCGCATCCCCCAAATCATTGCCAGATTTGTTTATCTTTATTGTTGGTCAGTCACCATAACTTCCTGTTTGTTATTAACCTAAGCAACAGTCTAATTCCCGGATGACTTGAATCTTTTCTTCCTTCAAAAATTTCTTCCTTAAATTTTACTTAAGAAAAAGTAAAATTTCTTAAGGTGGCAGTTAAGTTCCCCTGGACCAGATCTATCTCCAACATAATTTTAATTATTCAGGCACAGATTTTCCACCTTTTCACTCTCTCTATCCTTCACTCATTTGCATCATTCACTATCGCTAGAACCACACTTATTTCCATTCACACTGACATTGCCCATACTTTTAGTCCAGTTCTTTGTCTAAATACTTAAATCCTTAATCCTTTATTAATGGCATGTTTTGCACATAATACTACATAGTACACTTTTTAATGTTAGTAAATGCTTCAAAAATACTGATGTCCATTATCTAAGTACCCAAAACATGTTTTATATACCAATCACAATGGAGAATTGTTTGGGGATGATTTTTATGTTGATTTGTAATTTATATGCATATCCAAAATTTCCTATTTAATTTAAGTATTTTGAGATTAACTATGACATAGTACTGTAAAAGAGATGTGAAATGCAGTGGGAAAATAACAGGACTGATTCAGATCATGACTGTAGTCTGATCCCCTGGGACAAGTGAACTTGTTTTCATTATCCTACCAATGAAACAGTCTGCTCTTTAACATCTGAAAATTGTGATGGTAAATTTTAAAGGAGAGTCTGCAAGGGAAATTATTCAAAACACATCATTAAAAAAATCAGATGCCTTTCTATGATTTTAATTGACTCATCTGCTATTTTTTAGAAATTGTAAGATTTTTGAGGTACATCAAAACAGCTTAAAAACTAATTTAGAATGGTATGGTTGCCTTTTTACTTCAATTTTCCAACACAGAGACAAAATTGAAAATCTTTTGACTATAAGGATTTTTGAGAAAAAAATTTCTTTAAAATTCTATTTCTTTCATTATTAATGATGCATTAGGACCTATGGACTGAAGTTACTAACTATTATAAACTCTATGTTCACAAAGTGTTTATTTTTCTACAATCAAAATATCAAAAACAAGTTAATAGATGATTATTCATTTATTTATTTTTGTTTTAAAACATTAAACAAGCCATTTATTTAATCAGCCAATTTAGAAAGAACTTTCAAAGCAAATGTACTGATTATATAACAGGATTATTTTGTGACTTACCTGCTTATTTTGAAATTCCACCTTATACTCCAAAAAAGTCAAGATGAATTCCAGTATTATATCTCACTCTAGCCTTTCATAGGCTTTAATATACATAAATAATTATAAATATACATAAGGAATTGAAATCTAACAACAATGAAAATAATAAATATGTTTAAACAAATAAATATTCATTTATGTTATTATTATGGGTCAAAACAAATCAGAATACTTTTGTTACCTAGATTATACCGACACAGCCCTCGTTGCAGCTATTTATTTTCCTTATGGTAGTAGGACTTCAAGATTCACAATATAAATCTTCATCTCTGAAACATTTGGGATTAAAAGAATAAATATGTTATTCGGTTACTAATAGGTCAATGCCAATAATTATATTCTTCACAATGCAAAATTAGTTTTCCATGAAATCCTGCATGGATTTCCTTTCATTGACTTCATAAATTTCTATGGGGAAATTCAGTCCCTAAAACATATAAATGTGCAGGATGCTTAAAGATTTTCTGTGAATCACAAGGTTAAAGCAAATGTTCCTCACTAAAACCTGTTTGATTATCACCTTGTTGATTTTTATGAAACTGATCTCACTTTTACAATTCCATTCAGTATTCTGTGCACATCTTAAAATGGGCAGAAAAGTTTCAGGCTGGTTTGAACACTAAATAGAGGAAGTTAAGATAAACATGGCTTTTAAAAAAGTGTAATCAGGATTTGGTAGAGAGGACAGTAAAAGGTGTGATGGGTTTAGTGAGGGTCAAGGCTTCTTCACTCTGTGAGCTGAATCTGGTCCTACATCCTACAAAACTCTCATGGAAAAAACTTCAATATTATTTAGACACACATATGAATGACAGAGATTGTCCTTTTTTTCACTCTTCTTTTTATAAATTACCCTTTTTAAATTCTTTATAGCACTAAACATTCCTCAATATACTGTAAGGTTATTTGTTTGTATAACTATAATCTATCACCTCCCTCCTCATTATCAAAATTAACATCTAATCTTAAGTACAAAGGGACTTTATTTTGTTTATAACTGCATTCCCATCACCTTTAATTGGGCTGGAATTTTGCAATGTTTTATAAATATTCATTGAATGAATAAAAGTGATAGTCAATAATTCTTGCTCAACAATTTCTAATGGTCCTTCACTACTTCACTACTTTTAAACAAAATCCACTCTCCTTATATTGGGATTTCAGACACTCCATAGTCTCTATCTTACATAGAACTGTTCTTTCTCCCTTTAATCTCAGGACACTCAGCCATGTGCAACACTTCACTGTTCCTCTGTAAACTTCTTTCAACCTTGACTCAATTAATGTGCTGTGAATGTTTCCTCAAGTACAACATTTCTTTCTAACTTTCCTTCCACACAATCCTACTCATCCTTGGGCTCAATTATTGCATCTGCCTTGGTAAATTTACCAGGTATTTAAGATCAAATTGATTTTTACCACTTAATGAACTACATGATATTTACCTGCCTTCATAATTCATCTGATATTTAATAAGGTGCGATTTGTGTAATCAACCAAATGTCTACATCTTAGTTAAATATGCCTATGTCAGGGATCGTGTCATATATCTTTTGGACTCCTGAAACTGAACTAGAAATTACTTCATTGATTACTAAAATCTCAATTCTGTTCAGTCTTTATCAAGAATTTATGATGCACAGGGCAAAGAACAAGACACTGGGTAGAGGAACCACTTTGTGTGAACAGGATGGGGCTGAGAACTTCCTAGTTATTAGAAATGATTCTTAGCAAGATATTCATAATTGAGTTGTGAAAGACATATTGTAAGAATGCAATGCAGTTTGTGATAAGAGTTCATATATAATATTTTATGGGGCTATAGGGAAACAATTCTTTAGAATCTAACATAAATAAAGAGTTATCAATGGAAGTGCCATTGCAGATGATTTACAGGATAAATAAGATTTTAATAGGCAGAGAGCTTGTGGAAGAAAAGAGCCAGTGGGAAACAGCTGAGTAAAGGCCTGGTAGCTTGAAAGAGCATGGATTTAGAAAATGCATAGTAAACTAGGGTGGCTAATGTTTCAGTGTTCCTAATATAAAGGGAAGTTTAAAAGAGATATAAGGGGTAGAGTGAAGTTACATTGGAAATTGTTCTATTTCATTTTTTGCCCATTTATATTTTCTGCCCTCACCATTTCAGTGACCATGGTCTCACAATTCTGAAGGTTAAAATCAACTTTCAGTTGCAAATCCTAAAGAATATTTCTCAATTCTTTTCCTAACCAAGCTTGGGTTTTGGTGCTATTAAAATCCCTCTGTGATAACACTGGATTTTATGGTAACTCTCACAACTTCTAGATTCCTGACAGTTCTGTCTCAGTCTTTCATGCTGTCTTTTGGTTCCTTTATGGACTTAAGGAGGCTTATCTCACCATAAATTTTTTACTTGGTTCCTTCTTTTTTTATTCTAGTGTTTTGTTTTGATTATATCATATACTCCTTTGTTTTCAAATATCATCCATCTGCTGGTAGTTCTATTAGAAGAAGACTTTAAACTTTTTTGGTTGCGTATTCATGTCACTGAAACCATTTGGTGTGTATTCCAAATCTATGCATGTTTACCTAAAAATAATACAGTTACACACTATATAAACTATTATAAATCTTAATATAGAATTTTGAAGAGTGAGATTAAATGAAGAAATGGTATTATATATTTTTATATTAATGCCAAAACATTGTTTACACTCATTAACACTATTGATAAATAAATAATGTTATATTCAGAAAAGAAGTACAATCATTTATTAAATTTCAATTTACTGCCATGATACAGCAACCAAAAGACTTGTATAAATCTATAATGTAATATATCTAGAAGTATGACATATTCATAAAATATACCACTCAGTTTCATCATGCAAAAATGATAAGATTGCCAATATTAAGTGGATCCCATAAAATGAATAACTCCCTGGTGAGTTCAAGCTGTGGTGCAAGCAGTCCTGACATTTGAATCATAAGTCTTAATGTGCCTATTGAATTAAGGCATCTGGGAACAAGTGTGGATTTGTTGGAAAGTCCCAATAGAAGAGTTAAAACATAAGCCCTTATGATTTTTTATAATTTTGGAGTGAGTCTTTGCTGTCTTTAATGGAAAATTATAAATTCTGCAAGAGAGTAACTTTATGATGTGCTATAAACACTGCTGAAGTCAGAGTTCCTGACCATTGGACTGCTATTGACAGTAGGGTTAGAACAGTGCTAACTCAGCTGGGATTTGTCAGACTATCAAAATAGATTTCCAAAGAACAAAAACAAAATAGATGTTCCATTGGGCACAGGAGGAATCCTTTATAAAATGTAAGTGCTACATCTATGATCAGGTACAGACAGGCCTTAGGACAGAGTCAGATGAACAGTTAGGTGCCCAGACACCCATGACATCCATCTTGTTGCAATGGCATCTCTGCATCAGTTCACATTCCTGTTCTCCTGTGGCACTGACAGAGGAATGAAAACTTCATTCTAAGAACATCCACTGGGTATTTTGTTATATTCTAAAATGTATTGATGTAACTCTATAGCTTTATCCAGGGGTGGCTTTGAAAGTCATCAAAGAGGGAAAATCCTCCTTTGGAGCAGTGATTGATCACTGATTTCTATTTAATGGATGAAGACATTGTCCAAAGGAAGAAGATAAAAATTCAGGAAGGTAAAATAGGTTGGATGTAGTCAGTGGCTTGGAGAGAGAATGATTAAAAGCCAGGGGACAAGATCTATGGATGAACATATGGATGGATTTATTGGAGTGAATACTTAGCATGGAGATATTTGTAACACATGTTAATGCCCACCAGAGAGTATCTACCATGGAAGAGATACTATTCCAACTATGGAATAATTCAGTCACTAGAGGTCACCCAGCTTAGTCTGCCAGTCAAGTGGTGGCTCAATGGATATGTGAACATAGATGATATACTGGAGGGGATGGAAGCATGCTTGTGCCTAAGAGCATGGAACTCCACTTTCAAAGAAGATTGAATTACTGTTGCTTCCAAGATTCCAGTATTCCAGAAACAGAAACCAATGTGATGTCCCAATAGTCTAAATATGGCAATATATCTCAAGGAGTTTAATTAACCAGTTAGAAGCAAGTTGGCTCTTGTAAACTCCTTTCACTCTGATCAGAGAATAAGCCATCTGGTTGGAGTCAACATGTAATCCAAGTATGGGTATTGGTTATCTTTCCTATGTACAAGGGTTCAGGCAACACCACTATCTGAGATCCATTGCAAGGACCAAGAAACCTCCTTTACAGCAAAGGAGATGTGGAACTTGGTAATGACTAATCCACTGGTACTATCATATTCCACATCAGAAATTCTAGGCTTAAAACAATTCTGGAATGGGATCTATATGATATATTTGAGTTGCCATTTTTGGAGTGGATGCCCTGTGATGATGGAATTGCATCCTTTATGGTGCAGCATACTCCAAGAATCCATAAATATTATTATATGGTACCATGTCCTCAGCAGCTTGAATAGATAGATCCAGAAACACCTCAGCTGCCTACTTGGTAAATTTACACTTTCCATCCCCTCATCCCTGAGTTACATATGCTTAGAGGTCATGGATATCATATTGGAAATGATTTTCTCAGGAACACAATGAGTTTCCCAATATATTTAAAGGCATAGCTCATCAAGGAAAAGAGGAATGAGGCTATTATGTATGTCCCAAAAGTCATGTTCTTTTGATCCATTCTTGTGGGGCAGACCTATTCTTGGGTGGGAACTTCTAATTAGATATTTCCATGGCAATGTGCTTTGCCCAATTCAATGTGAGTAGTAATCCTTCCCTGGAGCCCTTTATGAGAGAGAGCCCAGAGATGTTTGGAGACAGAGAAAGAAAACACCTGAGGTGAAACCAAAAGGACCCACAAAGTCTGAAAAGTTATTTTGGAGAGAAGGGCCAGGAGATGTCACCATGTACTTTCCTATGTGACTGAGGAATCCTGTAGGCCAGTAGCTTTCCTCTGAGAAGGTATCTTCCACTTGATGCCTTAATTTGGGCATATTCATGGCATCTGT